>NC_069507.1:117381054-117531054 GCF_027579735.1 Bombina bombina
CCCTCTGGGGCTTTCTTAGTTGTATCAAACCCACATGAGAGCCGCTGTGAGCTAGCAGCGCTCCTTTAGCCTTTTGAAACATTGGGAGTGAATGGACTACAGCCTATTCTGGGATCATTACTACTACATAAAGAAATCCTGGGAGAAATTGGAGGATGTCTGAGGGCTGACTTTAAGGAGACACTATCTACATCACTGAGCTGTATAAATACCTCATAGTGGATGAGGTGCGGATATTTCACTTTTTTTTAGAAGTGTATCATTTTAAGACATACTACACTAGGAGTGCATGCCTCTTGTGCGCTTGTCTATTCTTACATATATAATATATGTGTATATAATTTACACTTTTTTTTGTGTGGGGGATATTAAATAACACGAACTGAGAGATTTATTGCCACATACCTCATTTTCTTGTAGCTAGGTGACAGTGACACTGAGTCTGATTTAATCTCAGACAGTCACAAACACTGGAAGTGAAAAATTGCTATTGACTGAGGGAAGGCACACTCAGAATCACACAACATCAGCATTCAGCACTGCAGCCTCTGCAGCAGCCCGCGGGTCTTCTCGCAGACACAATGTCACATGCGTGATCACGTGACGTCCGACAGACTCTGTCAGTGCAAGCAGCCTGTATCCACCACAGAGTCTGGCTCCAGCTGAGCTAATAGCAGGCTAGATTGGGTGCTGGACTGCTGGTTGGGACACGGGCTGGGCTGGCCTAGACCTGGGTTAGGTTGGGTAATAGTCTGGAACGGCGGAATTTTTTTTTTTTTAAACAGACAGTGTGACTCTCTTAGAGGCTTGTCCGGTATTTTTTTACTTATATTACTGGGCAGTAACCGCAAATACCAGACTGTCCGGTCAAATACCGGACACCTGGCAACCCTACTTGTAGTACACATGCTAACCTGCTAAAAAGCTTACTTCTAGTCCAGTTTGTACGCAAGCGGAAAAAAATAGTTCACCACATGTGGTCTAGCCATATATCTGTTAATATGCATGCATGTATATTAACAGCGAAAGATAACAAAAAGTCCATAAAGTTTAAAAGTATATAAAACGGTTTGTTTTATTGTTATAATAAAAAAAAAAACTACTAAGCTGCTTTCTCTCGTAGTGGTGATTTATAAGCACAGTTCAATGTATATTTTCTGCTAATTTCTATTTTTTATAAAAAGCGACATAGAGGAGCAATAATCAAGTTGCTATGGATAATGTATAGTAACATAGTAACATAGTAGATAAGGTTGAAAAAAGACTGAAGTCCATCAAGTTCAACCTACACAAATCTAAAATACTTACAAAAAGCTCCAGTTAAGCTTAAATAACCCCATTAAAATGTGACCCATTTAATACTAGCAATCATATCCATGAATTTTGTTTATATACAGAAATTTATCCAGACTATTTTTAAATGTATCTATGGTATTGGCATTCACTACCTCCTTTGGTAATGAGTTCCACAATTTTATTGCTCTTACAGTGAAAAAACTTTTCTGTGGCAGGAGATTAAATCTCTTTTCCTCCAACCTTAAATTATGACCTCTTGTCAGAAACAATTTTCTTGGAATAAACAGAGCTTCTGCCATCTCTGTATATGGGCCTTGAATATATTTATATAAAGTAATCATGTCACCTCTCAAGCGCCTTTTTTCTAAAGAAAACAGACCCAGTTTGGCTAGCCTCTTCTCATAGGTTAATTTCTCCAATCCCCTTATTAGCTTTGTGGCCCTTCTCTGAACTTTTTCTAGTTTTGCAATATCTTTTTTAGCAATTGGTCTCCAGAACTGTACTCCAAACTCAAGGTGAGGTCTTACCAGGGCTTTATATAATGACAGAATTATGCTTTCCTCCCTTGAATCAATGCCTCTTTTAATACATGTTAGTATCTTATTAGCCTTTGAAGCCGCTGCCCTGCATTGTGCACCCATTTTTAGCTTATCTATTACTACTCCCAAATCCCTTTCCTCCTGTGTTTGGCTAAGTCTTGTCCCATTTAAAAAATACGTAGCCTGCTTATTTTTACTTCCAAAATGTAGAACCTTGCATTTTTCCGTATTAAATCTAATTTTCCATTCACTTGCCCATAGTTCTAATTTTAGCAAATCCCTTTGTAAAGAGAGTTCATCCTGCTCTGACCTTATTTAACTTAGTATTATCTGCAAAAATAGAGATGTCGCTATTTAATCCTTGCTCCAAGTCATTTATAAAAATATTAAAAAGAACAGGGCCCAGTACTGATCCCTGGGGGACGCCACTGATTACCTTTGTCCAATCTGAGTATGATCCATTTACTACTACTCGTTGCTCCCTATCTTTTATCCAGTTATTTATCCATGAGCTAACATTTTCAGCTATTCCCAGTCCCTTAATTTTGTGCATTAATCTCTCATGTGGCACTGTATCAAATGCCTTTGCAAAATCTAAGTATATCACATCAACTGATTCCCCTTTATCTATATTTTTACTATATTTTTACTTACTTCCTCGTAGAATCTAATTAGATTAGTTTGACATTATCTATTTCTCCTAAAGCCATGCTGATTAGAACTCATAATCTTGTTTACACGAATATGCTCATCAATATAATCCCTTATAATCCCTTCAAATATCTTTCCCACTATTGATGTCAGACTAACTGGTCTATAGCTTCCTGGATCATCCCTGCTTCCCTTTTTGAAGAGTGGCACCACATCAGCTTTACGCCAATCCTGGGGTACCATGCCTGAGGATAATGAGTCTTGAAAAATTAAGAGTAAAGGTTTGTCTATAACAGTGCTAAGTTCCCTTAACACCCTTGGGTGTATTCCATCTGGGCCTGGAGTTTTATTTACCTTTCCAGTTATAGGTATTCACAGTTGTCCTGTAAAGCAGATTAAACTTAAAACAAAGGATAAAGGCAAATACAATGAAGAGAGAAAACAAAAGGACACTAACTGTAGTAAGTGCTATAGTTTTAAAAGTTTAGTGCCCCCAGATAGTGCAAACATGGAGTTTATTATACATAAATGCTTGTAAAGCATTCATTATTTCATCTGCTTGTTTACTGACCTGTCTCTACTCTAGCAGCTAACTTCTTGTCTTGTGAATCAGTCTGTCCAATCTGCCAGTTCACATTCCTTTTTTCTCTCCGCCACCTCAGAAGGAACAAGATCAATCACCCCGACATTAACTCATTCAGGGAGATAGATATTCCCTGCTGTAGCTTAATTTGTTGCACCGGAACCGGGGGCAGCACTGCACAAGAATCCTCTTGTGCAATGTTACATTTCACTGTGCATACAACATCGCAAGTGGCAATTGCTGGTAGACAGGTTCAGTACTTGCAAACCTGTCCGCCTGCAGGGCTAGTAAATATAACCTATAGTGCTGATATATGCAAAGACTTTAGCCCTAATGACAGCTTTGTATTCTGTCAGTGTTGTCTATGAAGATGCTGTCAGCTGACTGATTGACAGCTATTTCCAGTACTTAGCAGTGTCAACAAAGTTTATTTTTTAAGGACACTGGAACAAATTTAATGCAAAGGTAAAGCAGTCCAAGGGCACACCACTTGAATGGTCAGGCAGGCAGGGTTCGGCAACAGAGTCAATCCAGAATAACAGGGGTTAATAAGCAGAGTAGTCAGACAGGCAGGGTTCAGTAGCAATATATAAGTCCAGCAATTTAGGGGTTAAACAGGTAGAGTAGTCAGACAGGCAGAGTTCAGCAGCAATATATAGATCCAGCAATATAGGGGTATGACAGGAAGAGTAGTCAGACAGGCAGTGTTCAAAACACAGCTAGGCAAATAAGAAGAAAAACGATCTATCGCTTCCAGGAGTACACAAAGTAACACCTATACTTGGGCAGTGATAGATCGTTTGGAGGAGGCTTACATAGGCGCAGGACTCGCGCCACAGACGTCTGGACCGACATCAGGAGAAAGGAGCGTGCAGTGATGACGTCAGCGCTGCACGCATCTGACCTGACACAGCCCCTGGCAACGAGCAGGAAAGAAGACGCTGCGCCCCTAGCAACGGCTAGAACGGCGCAGCGTGACACATCTACTATGTTTCTATGTTACTATATGTATGTATGTATGTGTGTGTGTATGTATGATATGTACATATGTGTATGTGTGTGTATATATAGTTAAATGTTTTCAACAATGTGTTAAGACATAAACAAGATTATTAAAAATGGTCTGACGCTTTGGCAGTAAGCGGACAGCTGCAAGCTAGGAAAAGTACAGACTTTCCTAGCATCTTAGAAAGAACAACCAGCTTGGATTCCAGTGTTGAGTTCTCACTTTCACACTATTGTAATGAAGTATGGAAAGGTATATGTGTGGAACACAGATGACCCAAATATATCAGTGTCTAAAACATAGGTGCTAAAGTATTTGAGAAAAATAAATAAAAGCAAGAACTTTAGGAGCAAATATACAACCAGTTCATAATCAGGATATTCTGGAGATTTAGACATGGTAACTGACCGCCTGTACACAAGCCTGCTGTAACATTTAAAACATATATACATTCTTTAAAGAAGTATTTTTAGAAGCTTGAAACAGGTTAGGCTAATCAGAAGGTTACCTTTGTGCTGTACCTATAATTATCTAATAGCATAATCTTACTGGGGGGTCCTTGCCTAGTATCCTGTGAAACACTGACATCACACTCCAGGGGTGGAAACTAACAGACAATTTTAAAATGGAATTAAACAGTTTATACTTGTATTATTGCTATTCACTAACATTCCCATGTTTTATATGTGTCATGTATAGCCTTGCTACTACATAGTTACATAGTAATATAGGTTAATAAATACTCAAGGTGAGCCTTTCACACACTCTTGTTACTACTGTTGATCCAAAAGAAAGCAAAAAAAAAAAATTAAGCAAAAAAACTCTTAGCCATTTAAGCATGGGTAGACATTACACAGAGACTCCTGTACTTATCCAATTAAGGGCTAGATTACAAGTCTAGCGCTTTTGCTAGAGTGCTTACTGAGCTAGCAGTAAACCTTCTGTGCGAGTTGGGTTGCGCTGGTATTACAAGTTGAAAGAAAAAAGTTTTTGCACCAGCTCTAACCCAACTCGTGCAAAAAGCCGAAATTACAATATCACTAGTGTGATAACCTACTGCCCCTTAGTAGTAGTAGGAGCAAAAAAAGTGCAAAAAAAAAACTAACACCCTAATCACCAGCTAACCCCAATTGCCATAAGACCCCCTACTCTAATAACCCCTAAACCACCACATAGCCCACTTCAAAGTCCCCAATACACTACCCTAAATCGCCATACACCACATCACAGTCTGCACTACACTATTAACCCCTAATCCGCCAGCCCCCAATGCAAAGTAAAACACTACACTATTAACCCCTAAACCGCCAGCCTCCAACACAAGATAACCCCCTAACTTAACCCAAAATAAACTAACCCTACTTTTCGGAAAAAAACTAAGTAATTTAAAAAAAAAAATTACCTGTGATATATAAAAAAAAAAAATATCTTGCCTTTTAAAATAATAAAACCTAACATTCACCTAGATTACAAGTTTTGAACTATAGAGGGTGCGAAACAAACGCAATACAAGAGTTTTGAAAAAGCTGCCTTGTGTGTGCGATATGGTTGCGTTGAGCTCCATACTGCACAAAATCCAAGCGCTGTTTTGAGATGCTCGTGCACGCTTTCCCCATAGACTTTAATGGGGAGAAATGTTAGAAAAAACCTAACACCTGCGATCATGTCATGAAGAAGCTCCATAACGCAACCCCATTGATGTCTATGGGGAACAAAAAGTTAAATTTCTTTCATGTAATTAACAAGAGTCCATGAGCTAGTGACGTATGGGATATACATTCCTACCAGGAGGGGCAAAGTTTCCCAAACCTTAAAATGCCTATAAATACACCCCTCACCACACCCACAAATCAGTTTTACAAACTTTGCCTCCAAGGGAGGTGGTGAAGTAAGTTTGTGCTAGATTCTACGTTGATATGCGCTCCGCAGCAAGTTGGAGCCCGGTTTTCCTCTCAGCGTGCAGTGAATGTCAGAGGGATGTGAAGAGAGTATTGCCTATTGAATGCAGTGATCTCCTTCTACGGGGTCTATTTCATAAGGTTCTCTGTTATCGGTCGTAGAGATTCATCTCTTACCTCCCTTTTCAGATCGACGATATACTCTTTTATTTACCATTACCTCTACTGATTCTCGTTTCAGTACTGGTTTGGCTTTCTACAAACATGTAGATGAGTGTCCTGGGGTAAGTAAGTCTTATTTTCTGTGACACTCTAAGCTATGGTTGGGCACTTTATTTATAAAGTTCTAAATATATGTATTCAAACATTTATTTGCCTTGACTAAGAATGTTCAACTTTCCTTATTTTCAGACAGTCAGTTTCATATTTGGGATTATGCATTGAATTATCATATTTTTCTTACCTCAAAAATTTGACTTTTTTCCCTGTGGGCTGTTAGGCTCGCGGGGGCTGAAAATGCTTCATTTTATTGCGTCATTCTTGGCGCGGACTTTTTTGGCGCAAAAATTCTTTTCCGTTTCCGGCGTCATACGTGTCGCCGGAAGTTGCGTCATTTTTTGACGTTATTTTGCGCCAAAAATGTAGGCGTTCCGGATGTGGCGTCATTTTTGGCGCCAAAAGCATTTAGGCGCCAAATAATGTGGGCGTCTTATTTGGCGCTAAAAAAATATGGGCGTCGCTTTTGTCTCCACATTATTTCAGTCTCATTTTTCATTTGCTTCTGGTTGCTAGAAGCTTGATATTTGGCATTCTTTCCCATTCCTGAAACTGTCTTATAAGGAATTTGATCTATTTTGCTTTATATGTTGTTTTTTCTCTTACATATTGCAAGATGTCTCACGTTGCATCTGAGCCAGAAGATACTACAGGAAAATCACTGCCTGCTGGATCTACCAAAGCTAAGTGTATCTGCTGTAAACTTTTGGTAGCTATTCCTCCAGCTGTTGTTTGTAATAATTGTCATGACAAACTTGTTAAAGCAGATAATATTTCCTTTAGTAATGTACCATTGCCTGTTGCAGTTCCCTCAACATCTAAGGTGCAGAATGTTCCTGATAACATAAGAGATTTTGTTTCTGAATCCATAAAGAAGGCTTTGTCTGTTATTTCTCCTTCTAGTAAACGTAAAAAGTCTTTTAAATCTTCTCTCTCTACAGATGAATTTTTAAATGAACACCATCATTCTGATTCTTTGGACTCTTCTGGTTCAGAGGATTCTATCTCAGAGATTGATGCTGATAAATCTTCATATTTATTTAAGATGGAATTTATTCGCTCTTTACTTAAAGAAGTACTAATTGCTTTAGAAATAGAGGATTCTAGTCCTCTTGATACTAATTCTATACGTTTGGATAAGGTTTTTAAAGCTCCTGCGGTTATTCCAGAAGTTTTTCCTGTTCCTAATGCTATTTCTGCAGTAATTTCCAAAGAATGGGATAAATTGGGTAATTCATTTACTCCTTCTAAACGTTTTAAGCAATTATATCCTGTTCCGCCTGACAGGTTAGAATTTTGGGACAAAATCCCTAAAATTGATGGGGCTATTTCTACCCTTGCTAAACGTACTACCATTCCTACGTCAGATGGTACCTCGTTTAAGGATCCTTTAGATAGAAAAATTGAATCTTTTCTAAGAAAAGCTTATCTGTGTTCAGGTAATCTTCTTAGACCTGCTATATCATTGGCTGATGTTGCTGCAGCTTCAACTTTTTGGTTGGAAACTCTAGCGCAACAAGTAACAAATCGTGATTCTCATGATATTATTATTCTTCTCCAGCATGCTAATAATTTTATCTGTGATGCCATTTTTTGATATTATTAGAGTTGATGTTAGGTTTATGTCTCTGGCTATCTTAGCCAGAAGAGCTTTATGGCTTAAGACTTGGAATGCTGATATGGCTTCTAAATCAACTCTACTTTCCATTTCTTTCCAGGGAAACAAATTATTTGGTTCTCAGTTGGATTCTATTATTTCAACTGTTACTGGTGGGAAAGGAACTTTTTTACCACAGGATAAAAAATCTAAAGGTAAAAACAGAGCTAACAATCGTTTTCGTTCCTTTCGTTTCAACAAAGAACAAAAGCCTGATCCTTCGTCCTCAGGAGCAGTTTCAGTTTGGAAACCATCTCCAGTCTGGAATAAATCCAAGCCTGCTAGAAAGGCAAAGCCTGCTTCTAAGTTCACATGAAGGTACGGCCCTCATTCCAGTTCAGCTGGTAGGGGGCAGGTTACGTTTTTTCAAAGAAATTTGGATCAATTCTGTTCACAATCTTTGGATTCAGAACATTGTTTCAGAAGGGTACAGAATTGGTTTCAAGATGAGACCTCCTGCAAAGAGATTTTTTCCTTCCCGTGTCCCAGTAAATCCAGTGAAAGCTCAAGCATTTCTGAATTGTGTTTCAGATCTAGAGTTGGCTGGAGTAATTATGCCAGTTCCAGTTCCGGAACAGGGGATGGGGTTTTATTCAAATCTCTTCATTGTACCAAAGAAGGAGAATTCCTTCAGACCAGTTCTGGATCTAAAATTATTGAATCGTTATGTAAGGATACCAACGTTCAAGATGGTAACTGTAAGGACTATATTGCCTTTTGTTCAGCAAGGGAATTATATGTCCACAATAGATTTACAGGATGCATATCTGCATTTTCCGATTCATCCAGATCATTATCAGTTCCTGAGATTCTCTTTTCTAGACAAGCATTACCAATTTGTGGCTCTACCGTTTGGCCTTGCTACAGCTCCAAGAATTTTCACAAAGATTCTCGGTGCCCTTCTGTCTGTAATCAGAGAACAGGGTATTGTGGTATTTCCTTATTTGGACGATATCTTGGTACTTGCTCAGTCTTTACATTTAGCAGAGTCTCATACGAATCGACTTGTGTTGTTTCTTCAAGATCATGGTTGGAGGATCAATTTACCAAAAAGTTCTTTGATTCCTCAAACAAGGGTAACCTTTCTGGGTTTCCAGATAGATTCAGTGTCCATGACTCTGTCTTTAACAGACAAGAGACGTCTAAAATTGATTACAGCTTGTCGAAACCTTCAGTCTCAATCATTCCCTTCGGTAGCCTTATGCATGGAAATTCTAGGTCTTATGACTGCTGCATCGGACGCGATCCCCTTTGCTCATTTTCACATGCGACCTCTTCAGCTCTGTATGCTGAACCAATGGTGCAGGGATTACACGAAGATATATCAATTAATATCTTTAAAACCGATTGTTCGACACTCTCTAACGTGGTGGACAGATCACCATCGTTTAATTCAGGGGGCTTCTTTTGTTCTTCCGACCTGGACTGTAATTTCAACAGATGCAAGTCTCACAGGTTGGGGAGCTGTGTGGGGATCTCTGACGGCACAAGGAGTTTGGGAATCTCAGGAGGTGAGATTACCGATCAATATTTTGGAACTCCGTGCAATTTTCAGAGCTCTTCAGTTTTGGCCTCTTCTGAAGAGAGAATCGTTCATTTGTTTTCAGACAGACAATGTCACAACTGTGGCATACATCAATCATCAAGGAGGGACTCACAGTCCTCTGGCTATGAAAGAAGTATCTCGAATTTTGGTTTGGGCGGAATCCAGCTCCTGTCTAATCTCTGCGGTTCATATCCCAGGTGTAGACAATTGGGAAGCGGATTATCTCAGTCGCCAAACGTTGCATCCGGGCGAATGGTCTCTTCACCCAGAGGTATTTCTTCAGATTGTTCAAATGTGGGGGCTCCCAGAGATAGATCTGATGGCCTCTCATCTAAACAAGAAACTTCCCAGGTATCTGTCCAGATCCCGGGATCCTCAGGCGGAGGCAGTGGATGCATTATCACTTCCTTGGAAGTATCATCCTGCCTATATCTTTCCGCCTCTAGTTCTTCTTCCAAGAGTAATCTCCAAGATTCTGAGGGAATGCTCGTTTGTTCTGCTAATAGCTCCGGCATGGCCTCACAGGTTTTGGTATGCGGATCTTGTCCGGATGGCATCTTGCCAACCATGGACTCTTCCGTTAAGACCAGACCTTCTGTCGCAAGGTCCTTTTTTCCATCCGGATCTGAAATCCTTAAATTTAAAGGTATGGAGATTGAACGCTTGATTCTTGGTCAAAGAGGTTTCTCTGACTCCGTGATTAATACTATGTTACAGGCTCGTAAATCTGTATCTCGAGAGATATATTATAGAGTCTGGAAGACTTATATTTCTTGGTGTCTTTCTCATCATTTTTCTTGGCATTCTTTTAGAATACCGAGAATTTTACAGTTTCTTCAGGATGGTTTAGATAAGGGTTTGTCCGCAAGTTCTTTGAAAGGACAAATCTCCGCTCTTTCTGTTCTTTTTCACAGAAAGATTGCTATTCTTCCTGATATTCATTGTTTTGTACAAGCTTTGGTTCGTATAAAACCTGTCATTAAGTCAATTTCTCCTCCTTGGAGTTTGAATTTGGTTCTGGGAGCTCTTCAAGCTCCTCCGTTTGAACCTATGCATTCATTGGACATTAAATTACTTTCTTGGAAAGTTTTGTTCCTTTTGGCCATCTCTTCTGCTAGAAGAGTTTCTGAATTATCTGGTCTTTCTTGTGAGTCTCCTTTTCTGATTTTTCATCAGGATAAGGCGGTGTTGCGAACTTCTTTTGAATTTTTACCTAAGGTTGTGAATTCCAACAACATTAGTAGAGAAATTGTGGTTCCTTCATTATGTCCTAATCCTAAGAATTCTAAGGAGAAATCGTTGCATTCTTTGGATGTTGTTAGAGCTTTGAAATATTATGTTGAAGCTACGAAATCTTTCCGTAAGACTTCTAGTCTATTTGTTATCTTTTCCGGTTCTAGGAAAGGCCAGAAAGCTTCTGCCATTTCTTTGGCATCTTGGTTGAAATCTTTAATTCATATTGCCTATGTTGAGTCGGGTAAAATTCCGCCTCAGAGAATTACAGCTCATTCTACTAGGTCAGTATCTACTTCCTGGGCGTTTAGGAATGAAGCTTCGGTTGACCAGATCTGCAAAGCAGCAACTTGGTCCTCTTTGCATACTTTTACTAAATTCTACCATTTTAATGTATTTTCTTCTTCTGAAGCAGTTTTTGGTAGAAAAGTTCTTCAGGCAGCGATTTCAGTTTGAATCTTCTGCTTATGTTTTTCGTTAAACTTTATTTTGGGTGTGGATTATTTTCAGCAGGAATTGGCTGTCTTTATTTTATCCCTCCCTCTCTAGTGACTCTTGTGTGGAAAGATCCACATCTTGGGTAGTCATTATCCCATACGTCACTAGCTCATGGACTCTTGTTAATTACATGAAAGAAAACATAATTTATGTAAGAACTTACCTGATAAATTCATTTCTTTCATATTAACAAGAGTCCATGAGGCCCACCCTTTTTTGTGGTGGTTATGATTTTTTTGTATAAAGCACAATTATTCCAATTCCTTATTTTATATGCTTCGCACTTTTTTTCTTATCACCCCACTTCTTGGCTATTCGTTAAACTGATTTGAGGGTGTGGTGAGGGGTGTATTTATAGGCATTTTAAGGTTTGGGAAACTTTGCCCCTCCTGGTAGGAATGTATATCCCATACGTCACTAGCTCATGGACTCTTGTTAATATGAAAGAAATGAATTTATCAGGTAAGTTCTTACATAAATTATGTTTTTAACCTAACACCCTAAAATAAACCCCATGTCTATGCTGCCCCCGACATTGCTGACACCTACATAAACTTATTAACCCCTAATCTGCCGCTCCCGATATCGCAGCCACTATAATAGTTATTAACCCCTATTCCGCCGCTCCCTGACATTGCCGCCACTAAATAAAGTTATTAACCCCTAAACCTCTGGCCTCCCACATCACTGCCACTAAATAAACCTATTAACCCCTAAACCGCCAGCCACCCACATCGCAAAAAACTAAATTAAGCAATTAACCCCTAAACCTAACAACCCCTTAACTTTAAATTAAAATGACAAGATCCCTATCTTAAAGAAAAATAAAAACTTACCTGGGAAATTAAAAAAACCTAAGTTTAAACTATAAATTAAACTAACATTGCTATTACACTAAAATTAAAATAACTATCAATTAAATAAATTAAATTACTCATTAAAAAAACCTAACACTATATTGTGGGAATGTCCTAAGATTATGAACTTGTGGAGACTGACATTTCAGACACTTTCGGCTAGATTACGAGTTTGGCGTTAGGCTTAAAAAGCAGCGTTGGCCAGTCCCAACGCTGCTTTTTAACGCCCACTGGTATTACGAGTCTTGCAGGTATAGGTGTACCGCTAACTTTTTTGGCCAGACTCGGAAATATCGCAAATCCACTTACGTCAATTGCGTATCCTCTTTTTTCAATGGGACTTGCATACCGCCGGTATTATGAGTCTGCCAAAAAGTGAGCGGCAGACCCTCTCCTGTCAAGACTGGTACCGCATTTTAATGTCAGTAGTTAAGAGTTTTACACTACAACGCCGTAGCATAAAACTCTTAACTAAAGTGCTAAAAAGTACACTAACACCCATAAACTACCTATTAACCCCTAAACTGAGGCCCCCCCACATCTCAAACACTTAAAAAAACAAATGTAACCCCTAATCTGCCGAACCGGACATTGCCGCCACTATAATAAATATATTAACCCCTAAAGCGCCGCACTCCCGCCTCGCAAACACTAGTTACATTTTATTAACCTCTAATCTGCTGTTCCTAACATCGCCGACACCTACCTACATTTATTAACCCCTATTCTGCCGCCCCCAACGTTGCCGCCACTATATTAAAACTATTAACCCCTAAATCTAAGTCTAACCCTAACCCCCCCTAACTTAAATATAATGTAAATAAATATAAATAAAATAACTATCATTAACTAAATTATTCCTATTTAAAACTACTTACCTATAAAATAAACCCTAAGATAGCTACAATATAACTAATAGTTACATTGTAGCTAGCTTAGGGTTTATTTTTATTTTACAGGTAAGTTTGTATTTATTTTAACTAGGAAGAATAGTTATTAAATAGTTATTAACTATTTAATAACTACCTACCTAAAATAAATACAAAAGTACTTGTAAAATAAAACCTAACCTAATTTACAATTACACCTAACACTACCACTATAATTAAATTGATTCCCTAAATTAAATAAAATTATCTAAAGTACCAAAAAAAAAACACTAAATTACAGAGAATAATAAAAAAATTACAAGATTTTTAAACTAATTGCACCTAATCTAATCCCCCTAACAAAATAAAAAAGCCCCCCCAAAAATAAACAAAGCCCTACCCTACACTAAATTACAAATAGCCCTTAAAAGGGCCTTTTGCGAGGCATTGCCCCAAAGTAATCAGCTCTTTGACCTGTAAAAAAAAATTACAACTCCCCCCCCCCCCCAACATTAAAACCCACAACCCACACAACCAACCCTACTGTAAAACCCACCCAATCCCCCCTTAAAAAACCTAACACTAACCCCCTGAAGATCGACCTACCGGGAGACATCTTCATCCAACCGGGCAGAAGTGGTCCTCCAGATGGGGAGAAGTCTTCATCCAAGCCAGGCAGAAGTGGTCCTCCAGACGGGCAGAAGTCTTCATCCAGACGGCATCTTCTATCTTTATCCATCCGGCGCAGAGTGGGTCTATCTTCAAGATATCCGACGCGGAGCATCCTCTTCTTCCGACGGCTATGACTGAATGAAGGTACCTTTAAGTGACGTCATCCAAGATGGCGTCCCTTCAATTCTGATTGGCTGATAGAATTCTATCAGCCAATCGGAATTAAGGTAGAGAAAATCCTATTGGCTGATGCAATCAGACAATATGATTGAGCTTGCATTCTATTGGCTGATTGGAACAGCCAATAGAATGCCAGTTCAATCCTATTGGCTGATTTCTACCTTAATTCCGATTGGCTTGGATGACGTCACTTAAAGGTACCTTCAGGGGGGCGGAGCCAACTGCCGAAGCAGCAAGACTTCACTTGAGAGTGCTCTCAGTTCTAAATGTCAATAATGGAGGCTATTTGATATAATTTTAACTTTTGACTGAACTTCTCAAGCTCCTTAATCATAGCTGAGGTCCCTGACCGAGAAAGGAAGCCTGCTCTACTATAATAGTGTCTTTTAGGTGACATATGGAAAAATTGGACCTCAGACGCACATAGTGTTTGGGATCAAGATGGCGGCGGACATTGTTCACGCACTTTTGGCACTGGAGCATACTATGGACTCTAACTATGGCGACCTAATACAACATATCCTTCTGTTGCGGTCTGATTCGCCAGCCATGCCCAGTCATGAAGTTTGTTGGTTAACCTACCTCCCCACCTCAGCGGAAGATAGCTGTGACAGGTTGACACCGGATCTTATGGAAACGCCGGACACCCGGTCTTTTATTAGGCCCAATGTTTCAATGATGCAGGCTGAGGGGAATTACCATCTGGCGTTCCTTTGTGCACATTTGGATTATTATGTGGGCGAGCTCTCTGAGGCTGTTGCAGCGTCATTGAACCCTGTGAAGAGGCGGCCGATAGGTGTTGGGCCAGTGACCGGAGCTATAGGAGATGGATACTTGACACCACACTTCGGGCGGCCTCTGTGCTGGGCTCCAAAAGTTAGTACTCACCTGATTTCGCTGATGAGCGGTCGGAGCTCTCTGTCAACTTCTCCCTATGCCGACTCTTCATCCCAGGCGATCAATCTGTTATGTTGCCTTCCTTGCAGCATTTTTCTTCAGGAGATGCACGGGGAAATTTGGAACAGCAAAGGGCAGATGAGCCCTATAAACAGTCCTATGAACGCAGTGAGGATAGGCATTGGGTAATTTCACTTTCCTTCCGATACAGGCCATCCCAGCACTTGGAATTTGTCACAACTGTCTGGACTTATTTTGAAGGATACTAAGCTTAGGACACCTTCATGAGAACGTTCTAGTTTAATAATAGTGTCCAACTTACTGTGCCAGTTATTTACCCAACCCATACACTTTTATCTCAGTAATTATTGTGCATCCTATTAATGTTCTTCTTATTTAGTTATGTTAACCCACTTCTAGTCAGGATGTGCAAGATGATGGCTCTTTATTCATATGCATGCAGTTAGCTGAATGATTGAGGCTTATATTATCGTTGAAAATGCTCTTCACTGTGTACGTACAGTTTGGTTATAGACAACGTTTTTATATAGCTATTAGTTGAGTACCTGTATAAACTGCACAATTAATATAGCACTTAATGAGTCTATGTTAAGGTTACCCTATACAGCTCCATACAACAGGTTGTGTTTCTAGCTATTTTATGCTATCTGTCTATGTTCTCTATCACTGAAGACTGCATGCTGTTAACAAGTCAGTCAACTGACTCTAGGTCCCACTGATCTGTCCTCTCCACTAACGATTATATTGGATCTTGGTTCATTGACTATTTTGATTATTATTATTTGATATGTCTGGTCAAAGTTTTTTTAAGTTTTTTCTTCCCTTTTTATATGGACATTCTATTCCTCACGTTCACTCTGAAAGATATGGCACTACAACATTAACCAGTTAAAATTACATACAAAGAAGCTGTTACGTTTACAAAACCCTATTTTATAATACTTCTATCCATTGTATTTGCGCAGCTCTAAGATTAGCATTGGGTAATCTTATTAGTATGATATTAGCTAAACTTTAAGGTTATTGGCCTGATTACTGCTATTTTAGACACTATATGATAATGTACTACCCTAACACATATTGTCATAATTTTACTGCCTACTCCCCACACCATCCCCCTTTAATCTTAAGCAACTATTCTTGACATAGCCCCCTCCCCATCTAAATTTAAAAGCTAATACAATTTATAAGGTCTGATTTCCAACAGAGGGTTTAATAAAGATAACAATATAGATACTTAAGTTAATATTAAAAATGTTTTCCCTTGCTCTCATTGCGCATGTGTATAATAGATTGTTATGTGTCGCCTTAGCTAACTAATCTTACTCTGTAGAGCTCTGTTTAGATAACCTATATATACAAGAGGGGAAAAGTGCTTTGGCTGCTATACAGGAATCTGCCCTATCTGAATGGGATTAGGCAGGAACTAAGCCTTTTATGTCTATACTAATGCTAGTAAGTCTTGGTTTTATAAAGGTGGCCACTAGTTTCATGCACTATATTTTAACCAGAGGATTTAACCCTGGCTGCCTAGAGCGGTACTACCTTGGCGACTAGCTTTAAACGTGCGCACCTACAAATTATATGCAAATGTTCCTCCTATGCAGCCACATAATATGTGTAAGGTATATGCTGAGAGTCGTTAGTTTTGCAGCTGGGTGATTCTTGTGTTTGTTACTTGCATAGTTGTTTTCTATGAGTAATCGGCTATTGGGGCCTAAGTTGCCTTAAGAGAGGGCCTTTTGAACAGAACATAATGCACTACCTAGCTTGTTCTATATATCCCTCATGACATTTGATTCTCATAGGCTTAAGGGCTAATCTTTTTCAGTCTCCTGTGCCCCCTACTCCATACCAGGATACATAGTAATACTAGGCACATTAGATGCATAAGTAGGATATATCACCAGCTCTTGCTCCACAGTCATGCCACCCTCCTGCCTAACAGCTGTATTCTGGGGCCTTTGACAAATTCCAGCTTTATACCTAAAACATTGCCTACCTGTTGTAATGATTGCATATATATGTTAGTTTTGAGGATATGTTTGCTTATGTTTATATGTTCTAGTTCTCACCTCTTCTCGTCATAGCTCATTTTATTAAAAAAGGGAGCTCCTGTCCATGATAAGCCTCTCTCCTCCCTTTCCCGCCGGAGCTTACAGCCAGCGGGTCATATCCTCACTCCTTTTTCCAGCTTCGTCTATAGATGACACTCCCCTAGGAGAGGGGCTCATCCGGAGATTCCCTATATCCCGAACATTCTACAGTCCTCCTCTCCACATAATACCACAGAGTGATTAGTAAGGCCCCTTCCTTCCCATAATTGAGCTCTGGTTCTATCCTGGTCGCATATTTTACGCATTTGTCATTACTCTCTCATTATATAAGCATAACACTATATTTAGATAATTACTTTGCTTTGATGGAGCCAAGCCCATCCCAGTAGTCATGTAAATAACAGGCCCCCCCTGTGACGCCCACCCTTATATCCATCCAATAAGTCTTTCCATACCTGCTCTCATGCCCTATTTGGCTCCGCCCCCCCATTCCCTTCCCCACTCCACTTTGAGCGGTTCCTGCCCGCTGCACCCCCTTATCCCTCTCCCCGCTAAATTGGTCCATAAGTGGCCAAATACAAGCCAATCCATGTTTATCTAACTTTTACTAGATTATATAACGCTATAAATGCTTTTCATGATAATGTGGAGAATATACTCTATCTCCCCTCTCCCTCTACCCCCATAAAACCAACCCTTCCTTGTTTTTATATTTTCTAAATTGATATTTTATGATGTATTTATCCATCACAAGGTGGGGTCACTTCTAGTCTACATATCATATAAAAAATAAAAACTGAGGTCTCAATCTGGATAGTCCAAACTCTTTACTAATACCTTTAATAAACGGGATTTATATGCCCCTTCTATTTAGATTTATTGCCTAGTAAGCCTCCATGCTTCTTCGTAACACTATCCAGCTATAGCTTCTCCATTCTTTTACCACTCACCATGGAGTACTACTCTTTAAATCTTTGAATGTATACCATGTTGGCATAATTTGTGTTGTTTACCTGGCAAGATCATGGTATTAGTATTGTACTATTCTCCTTTGTTACTATTGTTGGACATCTCATTATTGTTATATTTGTTTATGACTTCAATAAAAAACTATTAAAAAAAAAAAAAAGGTACCTTCATTCAGTCATAGCCGTCGGAAGAAGAGGATGCTCCACGTCGGATGTCTTGAAGATGGACCCGCTCTGCGCCGGATGGATGAAGATAGAAGATGCCGTCTGGATGAAGACTTCTGCCCGTCTGGAGGACCACTTCTGCCCATTTGGATGAAGTTGTCTCCCGGTAGGTTGATCTTCAGGGGGTTCGTGTTAGGTTTTTTTAAGGGGGGATTGGGTGGGTTTTAGAGTAGGGTTGGTTGTGTGGGTGGTGGGTTTTAATGTTGGGGGGGATTTGTAATTTTTTTTACAGGTAAAAGAGCTGATTACTTTGGGGTGATGCCCCGCAAAAGGCCCTTTTTAAGGGCTATTTATAATTTAGTGTAGGGTAGGGCTTTTTTTATTTTGGGGGGCTTTTTTATTTTGTTAGGGGGATTAGATTAGGTGTAATTAGTTTAAAAATCTTGTAATTTTTTTTATTATTTTCTGTAATTTAGTGGGGTTTTTTTTTTGGTACTTTAGATAATTTTATTTAATTTAGGGAATTAATTTAATTATAGTGGTAGTGTTAGGTGTAATTGTAACTTAGGTTAGGTTTTATTTTACAGGTACTTTTGTCTTTATTTTAGCTAGGTAGTTATTAAATAGTTAATAACTATTTAATAACTATTCTTCCTAGTTAAATACAAACTTGCCTGTAAAATAAAAATAAACCCTAAGCTAGCTACAATCTAACTATTAGTTATATTGTAGCTAGCTTAGGGTTTATTTTTATTTAGATTTATTTAAATTATATTTAATTTAGGGGGTGTTAGGGTTAGACTTAGGTTTAGGGGTTAATAACTTTAATATAGTGGCAGCGACGTTGGGGGCGGCAGATTAGGGGTTAAGAAGTGTAGGTAGGTTGTGGCGACATTGGGGGCGGCAGATTAGGGGTTAATATATATAATGTAGGTTTCTGCGATGTCGGGGGCAGCAGATTAGGGATTCATAAGTATAATGTGGGTGTCGGCGGTGTCCGGAGCGGCAGATTAGGGGTTAATAATATAATGTAGATGTCGGGGGCAGCAGATTAGGGGTTAATAAGTATAAGATTAGGAGTGTTTAGACTTGGGGTTCATGTTAGGGTGTTAGGTGTAAACATAAATGTATTTTCCCCATAGGAATCAATGGGGCTGTGTTAGGAGCTAAACGCTGCTTTTTTGCAGGTGTTAGGTTTTTTTTCAGCCGGCTCTCCCCCATTGATTCCTATGGGGAAATCGTGCACGAGCACGTTCAGCCAGCTCACCGCTAACGTAAGCTGGTATTGAGGTGAGATCTGGAGCAAAATTTTGCTCTATGATCACTTTTTTGCGGTTAACGCCGGGTTTGGAAAAACCCGTAATACCAGCGCTGTCTGTAAGTGAGCGGTGAGCATAAACTGCTCGTTAGCACCGCACAGCTTCTAACTCCAAACTCGTAATCTAGCCGTTAGTGACTTAGGCATTTGTGTACAAATGACTCCTGCCCTGGGCCTTCTTCATCATGGAGAGCTTGACCTTAGCGGACCAGATAGATCTCTCATGATATATCTCCTAGTAGCCACTAAACTGGTTATAGCGAGGGATTGGAAGCAAACATCTCCACTCCTCTTTCCAAGGGTTAAGGCCATTATGGAATATATTAAATGAATGGAACTATATGCCTTTAAGATGTTAGACAAATTAGACCTTCACTATAGTATATGGGATGCATGGGATAAATACCAGCCTAAATCTAGGGGGGGGGGAGGGGAGAGAGGGGAGCAGTGTCCTTGTAGACATACATACCTTACACCTATCTAATTCCCTGGTATCCCTTTTTTTTTTTTTTTTTTTTTTTTTTTTCTTCAACCCAACGTTTAGATATTTAAATTTTAACTGTCTTACTTCTTTTTCTTTGTTTTTCGAGGTACACTAATAAGCTTAGGACACAGGTGTCAGTTAATTGCAGATTGCCAATTATATTACAATAATGTTATTTAGACCTTGTAAATATGTTATTTTTATGGTTTTCATTTTGTATGTTCTTATTGCCTATATCAGTTGGTTCAACCTTGAATCATCGCACTAACCATAAATATTATGTTTATTAAGAAGAAAATGAGATTCTCAAAGACTTTTTTTTTTCTCTCCCAGCAACTTGTATATGTTTATTTCTGTGGTCTGCGACTGATAACCGAGGTTACAACTGTTAACTTCATATTGAACTGTGTTTAATCTATTTTACAGTTGTATTGTACCAAATCTTTATATGTTGTAACTAAACTAAGACTCTCAATAAAAGAAATATTTAAAAAAAAAAAAAAAAAACACTACTAAAAAAATTAAATCTACAGTTACAAAAAATTAAAAATACTAAATTACAAAAAATAAAAAATACTAAATTACGAAAAATAACAAACGAAATTATCGAAAATTACACCTTAATATACCCCCCCAAATAAAAAAAAACCCCTAGCTTACAATAAACTACCAATATCCCTTAAAATGGCCTTTTGTAGGGAATTGCCCTTAAGAAATCAGCTCTTTTACCTGTAAATAAATACAAAGACCCCCCAACAGTAAAATCCACCACCCAACCAACCCCCCAAAATAAAAACCCTACAAAAAAAACTAAGCTACCCATTGCCCTGAAAAGGGCATTTGTATTGGCATTGCCCTTAAAAGGGCATTCAGTAGAATGCCCAAAACCCTTATCTAAAAAAAAAAACAACCCAAAAAAACTAACCCCCGACGATACACTTACAGTTTTTGAAGTCCGGATATCCATCTTCATCCAGGCGCCGAGGTCTTCATCCGTCCAGACGGCGTCTTCTATCTTCATCCCGGCGGTCAGAGCGGCTCCATCCTGAAGACATCCGGTGCGGAGCAACCTCTTCATATGGTCACCGCCGTATTCGGAATATTGAATGCTAGGTACGCAATTCAAAATGGCATCCCTTGCATTCCTATTGGCTGATTTGATTTTGGAAATTCAAATCAGCTAATCAGATGAGAGCTACTGAAATTCTATTGGCTGTTCAAATGATTTGAACAGCCAATAGGATTTCAGTAGCGCTAATTTTTCTAGCTTTGACCCCTAAAATCTCTTGCACACCACCAAAAACTCCCATGCTAAATAGTTTCTAAATTTTGTCCTGAGTTTAGAAATACTCAATGCTTACATGTTCTTTGCTTTTTTTGCAAGTTATAGGGCAATAAGTACAAGTAGCACTTTGCCATTTCCAAACCTTTTTTTTTTCTTTCAAAATTAGCAAACGTTACATTGTAACACTGATATCTGTCCGGAATTCCTGAATAACCCTTCACATATACTTTATATATTATTTTTAGTTGACAACCCAAAGTAATGGTCTGCGCCCATTTTGTTATATTTCTTGCCACCATTTAACCGCCAAATGCGATCCAATAAAAATAATCGTTAACTTTTTTGCAAACTTTAGGTTTCTCACTGAAATTATTTACAAACAGCTTGTGCAATTATGACACAAATGGTTCTCTAGGATCCCCTTTGTTCAGAAATAGCAGACATATATGACTTTGCCATTGCTTTTTAGTAATTAGAAGGCCCCTAAATGCAGCTGCTCACCACACTTGTATTATGCCCAATTGCCCATCAGAAAAGGGATTAATTAGGTAGCTTAATTTTAGCTTTAGTGTATAGATTACCCTCCCACCTGACACATCACACCCCCTGATCCCTCCCTAATCCCTCTCAAACAGCTTTCTTCCCTCCCCCACCCCATAATGGTCTCCCCCATCTTAAGTACTGGCAGAAAGTCTGCCAGTATAAAAATAAAATGGTTTTATTTTGTTTGTTTGTTTTTTTAAATATATTTTCTGCAGGGTAGCATCCCTCCTTACCTCCCAACCTCCCTGACCCCCAGAAACAGCTCTCTAACCCTCCCCCCTCTACTTATTAGCCGCCATGTTAGCAGCTGTTTGCCAGTACCCAGTTTCCTATATGTTTTGGCTTATTTTTTGTATATATTATATAAATTAACTTTTTTCTGTAGTGTAGTTGCCCCCCCCCTCATTCCCCTACCACCCTACCCCCTCTCAGATCAGTTTACTAACTAATATCCCCCTCTCCCTCCTTCCTACTTACTATACTTTTTCCGTAGTGTAAGCGGTCCCACCTGCTCCCGCCCCTCTCGCATTATGGCCCCTATTTATCAACCCGTCAACTTACTTGCATTCGACTGCACCAATACGCTCGCCTAATATCGCTGCCGCGGACCTGAATACGTTCTCCAAAGTTGCCAAAAAAGCTGTCAAAAATCCGAGCACCAAGTACGGGGCAATGAGCAGCGGACTGTTGTTAACTGTCATCGATCTCGCTGCTCTTTGGCTTTTTCCCAGCTTTATTGGTATACTGTCACTAAGCACCCACACTATACTATACTGTTTTACCCCTAAACCGCCGCTCCCAGACCCCGGCGCAACTAAATAAAGTTATTAACCCCTAAACCGCTGCTCCCAGAGCCCACCGCCACCTACATCATATTTATTAACCCCTAATCTGCCACCCCCTACACCACTGCCACCTACATTATGTTATTAACCCCTAATCTGCCCCCCACACCGCCGCCACCTACATAATACTTATTAACCCCTAATCTGCCGTCCCCAACGTCGCCACCACTATATTAAATTTATTAACCACTAAACCTAACCCTAACACCCCCTAACTTAAATATAATTTAAATAAATATAAATAAAATTACTATCATTAACTACATTATTCCTATTTAAAACTAAATACTTACCTATAAAATAAACCCTAAGCTAGCTACAATATAACTAATAGTTACATTGTAGCTAGCTTAGGGTTTATTTTTATTTTACAGGCAAGTTTGTATTTATTTTAACTAGGTAAAATAGTTATTAAATAGTTATTAACTATTTAATAACTACCTAGCTAAAATAAATACAAAAGTACCTGTAAAATAAAACCTAACCTAAGTTACAATAACACCTAACACTACACTACAATTAAATAAATTACATACAATTAACTAAATTATATACAATTATCTAAAGTACAAAAACAAACACTAAATTACAGAAAATAATAAACAAATTACAGAAATGTAAACTAATTACACCTAATCTAATAGCCCTATCAAAATAGAAAAAGCCCCTCAAAATAAAAAAACTCTAGCCTAAACTAAACTACCAATAGCCCTTAAAAGGGCCTTTTGCGGGGCATTGCCCCAAAGTAATCAGCTCTTTTACCTGTAAAAAAAAAATACAAACAACCCCCCCAACAGTAAAACCCACCACCCACACAAACAACCCCCCCAAAAAAATACTAACTAAAAAAACCTAAGCTTCCCATTGCCCTGAAAAGGGCATTTGGATGGGCATTGCCCTTAAAAGGGCAGCTAGCTCTTTTGCGGCCCAAATCCCTCACCTAAAAATAAAACCCACCCAATACACCCTTAAAAATACCTAACACTAACCCCCTGAAGATCGACTTACCGGGAGACATCTTAATCCAAGCCAGGCAGAAGTGGTCCTCCAGACGGGCAGAAGTCTTCATCCAAGCCGGGCAGAAGTGGTCCTCTAGACGGCAGAAGTCTTCATCCAGACGGCATCTTCTATCTTCATCCTTCCGGCGAGGAGTGGGTCCATCTTCAAGACATCCGACGCGGAGCATCCTCTTCGGCCAACGACTACCCGACGAATGAAGGTTCCTTTAAGTGACGTCTTCCAAGATGGCGTCCCTTAGATTCCGATTGGCTGATAGAATTCTATCAGCCAATTGGAAATAAGGTAGAAAAAATCCTATTGGCTGATGCAATCAGCCAATAGGATTGAACTTTAATCCTATTGGCTGATTGGAACAGCCAATAGAATGCGAGCTCAATCCTATTGGCTGTTCCAATCAGCCAATAGGATTGAAGTTCAATTCTTTTGGCTGATTGCATCAGCCAATAGGATTTTTTCTACCTTAATTCCGATTGGCTGATAGAATTCTATCAGCCAATTGGAATCTAAGGGACGCCATCTTGGATGACGTCACTTAAAGTAACCTTCATTCGCCGTATAGTCGTCGGCCGAAGAGGATGCTCCGCGTCGGATGTCTTGAAGATGGACGATGCCGTCTGGATGAAGACTTCTGCCATCTGGAGGACCACTTCTGCCCGGCTTGGATGAAGACGTCTCCCGGTAAGTCGATCTTCAGGGGGTTAGTGTTAGGTTTTTTTAAGGGTGTATTGGGTGGGTTTTATTTTTAGGTTAGGGCTTTGGGCTGCAAAAGAGCTAACTGCCCTTTTAAGGGCAATACCCATCCAAATGCCCTTTTCAGGGCAATGGGGAACTTAGGTTTTTTTTAGTTTGCATTTTTTTGGGTAAAAGAGGTGATTACTTTGGGGCAATGCCCCGCAAAAGGCCCTTTTAAGGGCTATTGGTAGTTTAGTTTAGGCTATGTTTTTTTTTTATTTTGGGGGGCCTTTTTTATTTTGATAGGGCTATTAGATTAGATGTAATTAGTTTAAATTTCTGTAATTTGTTTATTATTTTCTGTAATTTAGTGGGGGGGGTTTTGTACTTTAGATAATTGTGTATAATTTATGAAATTTATTTAATTGTAGTGTAGTGTTAGGTGTTATTGTAACTTAGGTTAGGTTTTATTTTACAGGTACTTTTGTATTTATTTTAGCTAGGTAGTTACTAAATAGTTAATAGCTATTTAATAACTATTGTACCTAGTAAAAATAAATACAAACTTGCCTGTAAAATAATAATAAACCTTAAGCTAGCTACAATGTAACTATTAGTTATATTGTAGCTAGCTTAGGGTTTATTTTATAGGTAAGTATTTCGTTTTAAATAGGAATAATATAGTTAATGATAAGTAATTTTATTTATATTTATTTAAATTATATTTAAGTTAGGGGGTGTTAGGGTTAGACTTAGGTTTAAGGGTTAATAAATTTAATATAGTGGCGGCGACGTTGAGGACGGCAGATTAGGGGTTAATAACATAATGTAGGTGGCGGCGGTGTAGGGTGGGCAGATTAGGGGTTAATAAGTATAATGTAGGTGGCGGCGGTGTCGGGGTAGCAGATTAGGGGTGTTTAGACTCGGGGTATATGTTAGGGTGTTAGATGTAAACATAACTTTATTCTCCCATAGGCATCAATGGGATATCGGGCAGCAGCGAACATGAGCTTTCGCTGCTTTCAGACTCCCATTGATTCCTATGGCATCCACTGCCTCCAGGGCAGCGGATTGAAAACCAGGTACGCAGGGCCGGAATAGTGCCGAGCGTACCTGGTAGAAATTTGTTAACTTTCAAAAGTAGTCAGATAGTGCCGAATTTGCATTCAGAACATCCGTAAGCATCGATCTGTGTTGGACTGAGACCGGCGGATCGTATTTTACGTCACAAAACTCTACTTTTGCCGGTCTGTAGGGTTTGATAAATAAGGGGAATCAGGCTTGCCACAATTACGCTGCGGAATTCCAGCGTATTTGCGGTTGACGGCTTGATAAATAGGCCCCTATATATACACTATCTAATAAAAAATATTAATATAAATATTTTAAAAAATTATAAGGGTTTAAAGGTATATGGTATATAACAAGGTATTTGAATGAAAGGGGCTTTAATTTTTATAAATATACATATACATGTTTATGTATGTATATATACATGCATATATGTGTATACTTGTGTATATATAATTTTATATATATATATATATATATATATATATATATATATATATATATATATATATATATATATATATATATATATACATATATATATATACATACTCTGGAGCCCTATCCAATGAAATACCTGAAAATATAAAAAAAATATTAAATTTTAATATTTAATAATGTGTTTTAATGTTTAAGTACTGTAAATATTGTTCTATGTATTTTTAATTTATATATATATATATATATATATATATATATATATATATATATATATATATATATATATATATATGTATATAAACACAGAAATGGACTGCACACTCAGGCAAGATTACAAGTAGCGCGTTATGAGTTTTCTGCGCGCAATGTGGTCTTTTTGTAATTAATTTCCATTGCGCAGGTATTACAAGTCTTGAAAAATCAAGATTGCGTGTGCGCATTCGCATTTTACGCAACAATCCTTTCTGTGCTCGAAGAGCTGTAGTTACCAGTTTTGCGCAACATAAAGTACAACTACACTCATATTAACACTGTAATAAAATGTATTAAAAAAATATGTTGCACACAAAAGTTATAAGTGATTAAATATACGAGATCTCAGGTGTTAGGAAAAAAAGACGACGCAGGGATTTTACATTCACATACATACATATATATAGCGAAACATGGATTAATATGTATAGACATATGTTTAACTATGGAGATAATGAAAATATATTACATTACAATCTTATGCACATTAAACAATATCACAGATATTCGCATATAGATCTCAAGCTATCTATACATATATATATATATATATATATATATATTCATATACTATACATATATTGCTATAGATAAATATATCAGTCCAAATATCATCAAATATATATAAAAATATTTATTTATAAATAAATAGAACATATTGCGTTGTAAAAAGATTTTTGCAATATGAAATATTCACATTTTCATGTACACTTTTCAAGAATACGTCATGGGCTTTGCACAACATATTGGGGTTTTTGTGTATTTTTTTTTTCTATTCGTCTTCTCCATTGATTTCTATGGGGAATCAGTGAACACACACGCAATTTCGCGGTTTGCATTACCTGGCTTAACGTGCGCACAAAAGAAGTTATTTTGCAACTTGTAATAGCTCGAAAACCCCAAATGCAAAAAAAGAAATAGCGTGCAGAGTTTCCGCAACTGATTTCCCACATAACTTGTAATCTTGCCCTCAAACTTGACAGGGTACACATCCCAAATCACTGTGAACCCCAGCCATAGCCCTGAATACTTACAGACAGCTGCACAGTTTCCAGCAACCTAGGAAGTTAGAGACATTAAACACTTTGAGGCCTATTTATCAAATGGCTGTCGGACCTGATCCGACAGTGCGGATCAGGTCTGACAGACCGCTGAATGCGGAGAGCAGTACGCTCTCCATATTAAGCTTTGCACCAGCAGCTCTTGTGAGCAGCTCTTGCCAATCGACCCCCAGCAGTGAGGTGTCAATCAACCCAATCGTACTCGATTGGGTTGAATTCCGGCGATGTCTGTCCGCCTGCTCAGAGCAGATGGACAGGGTTATGGAGCAGCGGTCTCTAGACCGCTGCTTCAAACCTGCTTTTTCTGGCGAGCCTGCAAGCTCGCCAGAAACACGGGCTGTCAAGCTCCATTCGGAGCTTGATAGATAGGCCCCTCAGTGATGGTAATATAAAATGAAACATTATATATATATATATATATATATATATTCTGCAATATACTTTCATTCTTTATTTTGTCCCTTTTTCCTGTAATGCCATTCTGAAATTGTGAGCTTTTCAGTTCCTGTTAGAAATGAAAGTACAGAACACTGTTATATTCCACACAGCCAATGGCTGCACACTCTAGTGACCTATTTATAACTGTCCCTAATTGGCCACAGCAGAGAAAGTAGCCTAAGTTGCAACATGGCAGCTCCCACTGATTTATAGACACTAAGGGGTCTATTCATTATAGTGCAGACGGACATGATACGATGTAGTGTATCATGTCCGCCGCACATCGATAAATGCCGACAGCATATGCTGTCGGCATTTATCATTGCACCAGCATTTGTGCGAAATGCTTGTGCAATACCACCCCCTGCCCATTCACGGCCAATCAGCTGCTAGCAAATGGTGTCAATCATCCCGATCGTATCCGATCGGGATGATTGCTGTCTGCTACACGAGTTAAAAAGCTTCTTAACTTATGTTTCAGGGGAACCTGAAACTACGGGGTAGATTGCAGCATCCGCTGCTTGCTAAATCTACCCCTATAAATTTACACTTATTTTGTCAATATTGAAACAGCTATTTAAACTTTAAAAAATACATCTACGTGTTATTCTCAGACTAATCTTTTCTTAGAATGCAGCATTCTATCTAGCATTTGTTTAGTGTTTAATGTCCCTTTAACACCTGAGCAGCCTGGGTGAGAGGCCCAAAGGGAAACTTACAAAAATGATTAACACAACACCCAGAAAACCTGGCACTCACTAATATTTAAAAGCAAGTATGGGAAATTCAGTTGCACAGCACCAAATGGTTTAAGCCCAGGACCACGTCAAGGTCTCTCCCCTCCTAGGTCCCTAACCAAGCAGCTACACAATGTATGCTTCCAAACAAACTAAGAACCAACACCAGGTCTTAACAGGCCTTTGTTATTTACCTTAAGTAAATACAAAACACAGAAACGGCCTCACTCTCAGACTGGACAGGGTACACATCCCAAGTCACTATGAACACCACAGCCCTGAATACTTACAGACAGCTGCACAGTTCCCAGCAACCCTAGCAGATCCAAAGGGAAACTTACAAAAATTATTAACACAAAAACAGAAAACCTGGCACTCACTAGCAAGCACACAGTATTATTTAAAAGCAAAAATATGAAAGTTAGTTGAATTTGGTGCCAAACGGTCCAAGCCCAGGACCACCTCAAGCTCTCTTCCCTTCTAACAAAGCAAGTACACAATACATGCTTTCATGTGTACCCTGTCCAGTCTGAGAGTGTGGTCCAGTTCTGTGTTTTGTATTTACTTAAGGGAAATTACAAAGGCCTGTGACACTTTGGTGTTGGTTCTTAGTTTGTTTGAAAACGTGCATTGTGTAGCTGTTTGGTTAGGGACCCAGAAGGGGAGAGACCTTGACTTGATTTTCTTCTATGTGAAGAACATTGGAATGTAAATATTGATAACTACCATCGGGTTAGATGTAGGTTTAACTCCTGTCAGATTGCGTGCGAGCAATAAGTGCTATTTATTTTTTTGCAGGTTGTGCTCTCTTTTAAAGTCTAGGGGGGAAAAGAAGTTAGTTTTACTTTCTACTTGTAATATGTACACTAACCCGCGTGCATTCAAAATTTTACTTCTGGCGTTGTTGGCACGCAAGCAAAAGCGCTAAATAGCTGGTCACTTATAATCTGGCCCATATTGTTCTAATTTATATCTAATATTTAGCTAGTGCTGAGGTAAAATAGACATTTTTTTTTTTCGTTTTTGTGGGTTAGTTGATGAGACAACATTACATTATTCCCAAAAAAAAAAGGTATAAATGTTCATTGTTTTTACCAATTTTATACCAAATGCTTATTTTAGAATGTATTAGACTGCTTGAGATATGTAACCAATAATTTTAGAGGATCTGGATGTTTTGCATTAAACACATTGGACAAGATCACAAGTCATTTGGCAAATCTGTTTTTCGCAATTGCAAAAAAAAAACTGCGCCTTATAGTTTTTTTGGGGGTTGCGCAACTATTGCAAGTTGCAAAATAACTTATGCGTTAAACCGCATAATCCATAAAGCCAGATTGCGTGCATGTTCACGTATTCCTCATAGAAGTCAATATGCTGCACAAAGCCCATGACGTATTCTCTTCTAAAAGTGTACATGAAAATGCTAATAATTCAAATTGCAAGAATGTTTTCTTAACTAAATATGTTCTATTTATTTCTAAATAAATATTTAAATATTTCTCTATATATGTGATTATATTTGGACTGATATATCTATTTATAGCGATATATGTATACGCCTATATATATGTCTAGATATTTTGAGATCTATATTTGAATATATCTTTGAAAATCCCTCTGACATATTGTTTAGTGCGCATAAGATTGCAATGTGAAATCTTTTAATTATCTCCATAGTTAAACATATCTCTATACATACAAATCCATGTTTCTCTATGTACAGTATGTGTATGTATCTCCATGTAAAAACCATTACGGGATTAAATTCCATACACTCCTCTGTGAGACTCTTAACCAATAACTTTAAAGGGACACTGAACCCAAATTTTTTCTTTCGTGATTCAGATAGAGCATGCAATTTTAAGTAACTTTCTAATTTACTCCTATTATCAAATTTTCTTTATTCTCTTGGTATCTTTATTTGAAATGCAAGAATGTAAGTTTAGATGCCGGCCCATTTTTGGTGAACAACCTGGGTTGTCCTTGCTGATTGGTGGATAAATTCATCCACCAATAAAAAAGTGCTGTCTAGAGTTCTGAACCAAGAAAAAAAGCTTAGATGCCTTCTTTTTCAAATAAAGATAGCAAGAGAACGAAGAAAAACTGATAATAGGAGTAAATTAGAAAGTTGCTTAAAATTGCATGCTCTATCTGAATCATGAAAGAAAAAAATTGGGTTTAGCGTCCCTTTAACTATATACATAATTCAATGTTTAACGTAAACCTTGTAACTTTTAATATAGAAATAAAACACAATACAACTTCTTGTGGTTATAAAACCAGCAGGTCACGTTTATTGTGGCAACACAAGAAACTCACAGAAACAAGTAACATGTACCCGGGGGGCGGCAATCAGGTACTAGATCATTTATAGTAACCCCTGCTAGCAAGCTGGACCGTACCAATGATGCAGGAGAATAAGAGGAGCATAGCTCAACACTTAGATGTCTTAGGGAGTTCTTGGCTTTTTATCGCATGAACAGGGGACCCCCAGACGCGTATCTGAGGACTTTACCCCTGCCCGGAAAAAGCCATCACTCTACTTCGTCACATCCTGCACCCCTGACCCGACCCAACCGCACACATTTGGGTGTTAACCCACCACTCCAAACCAGTAGGACCAGGGTCAACTAGGTGCAAACCATATTGAACACCTGGGAAGCTAAAATATACCATCCTCGGACTTGTAGAAATATGCTGGCTAGCCCTCATCATGCCTTTGACTCCCTAACACTGAAGGAACCACCCTAGTGATGGATCAAACTAGTGATTGCTGCCTATAGATTACAAAGGGAGGGATAGGGTGGGTAAACTTCAAAGGAACAAGCAGAAAGACGATTTGGACTTCCTTTATAGGTCATAAAAAGGTAAGCCCAAACCCCTCCTCTCCTAATTGCAACATTTGTTTAACACACACACAAGCACATTCCCACTCTTCCTGTCCTTAACCCTTATGTGCATTCCATGCAATTTGCCTTGCATTTCCTTTGTCTTTTCTACCACCCGAGATATTGTATGTTTGAGCCCTTATAACTTTTGTGCGCAATATATTTTTTAAATTATTTTTAATAGACAGTGTTAATATGAGTGTTAACTTTGTAAAGTATTTTTGAAGTGTTTCGTGAAACTTTTATATTGTGGAAAACCGTTAACTACAGCTCTTCGAGAGCGGAAAGGATTGCATGCGCACAATAGCAATTTTTCAAGAATTGTAATATCTGCGCAATGCAAATTGTTTTGTGAAAGGAACATATCGCGCGCGAAAAACCTCAGGCCGCGCGGCTTGCAATCTTGTCCATTAAAAACTATATGTAACAGGCATTTTCAGTTTATGTTGTGTGCGTTCGCATTTCAGCTATCTTGTAATACCAGCGCACATTTGCGTGCACTGGTATTATAAAGTAGAGCGCTAATATCGCCTTCCTGAAAGCGATATATATCGCTACACTTGTAATCTAGCCCTATGACAGCTGTGATTCAGTCTTCGAAAAACCCTTATTGAAGTAAAATTGCCAAAAGTGCAATTTCATATTTTAAAAATAACCATTGCTTTCTTAATTGTTGAATGCATTGAATACAGTTAATAATTTGACGTATATGCCATGTGTGGCCACAGCAAACTGAGCAGTATTCTACATACCATATCCTTGGATGCTGAGCTGCTATGTGTTGTAAAGACTGTAAAGCAGCTATGTCCAAAATAAAAATTGGGATTGTGTGCTGACCAGTAGATTACCAGTTGTGTTATTTTCAATTTCTTTCCCAACCAATAGTGATAGTATGGGCTCAAGCTATAAGAAATTGTATATATGTCTTGCACAAATATATTCTGTACAGCTACAGTATCCTCAAATTAGGGAGATTCAGCATATATTCAGAATATTAGTCCCTGAATTAAACACGGATCAATTGTGTGTGATTTTCTTATGCTTAGGACATAAGTAGATCATACTGAAGTGCATCACAAACACATAGGGGGATATTAATCAAAGTGTCAACTGATAATACGCTGGAATTCTGCATTGTATTTGACGAGAGATTGATCGGCCGTAGTAAACAAAGCGTCAAGATCGTCAAATGTTGAAATGTGTGACAAAATATACGTTCCCGCAATCTCAATCCGAAGCAGAAGGATGCTTGCGTCATTACAGATGTTTTGAATTCACAGTTGACTCTATTTGACCCTTTTCCCAATTTATCAAACATTTAACAGGTTTTGCTTGCGTCTATTCCAACGCAGCGTACCTAGTTTTCAATCCGCCACCCTTGAGGCCGCGGATGCCATAGAAAACAAAGGGAGTCTGAAAACACAGAAAGCTTATGTTTGATGCTGCAAGAAAATTAAGTATATTACATAATAAAAGTAAATTAGAAACTTTATTAAAATTGTATACCGTTTCTAAATCAAACAATATTATTGCTCCACATTTGGTGCACTAGTAGATATAGGGATAAAAATGAAAAATACATTACTACGTATGGATTATGTTACATCTTTGTCTCTCATTACAAAGCAAGGGGACACTATTATTTCTCCAAATTTGTTGCACTAATAGATATAGAGATAAAAATGAAATAAATACACAACATAATATAGCTAACTTCCTTTTTATTTTATTGGCAAAATCTATTTGCACCATGTTTAAGCCATGTAAAACAAGACCCACTCTCCACTTCGCATTAAATTTGACACAACACTTTTCGCACCAATTATGACGCACACTCCTAAACAACCCACATACTGGCAAATTTTTCAACCACTTTGATTGGAATATGCATAATCACATGATTCAAATATACATTTTAAACTATCACGAACAGATCAAATTGCTCGATACTTGTGTCATTGATCACTCATCAGAACTTGTAAGTGCCATTTATTACATTGTGTATTATACTTTGAAAGTATGTATATGTGAAATTAGTATTAAAGATAAACATTGATGCTGACATTAGGACACACAGTTTAATATTTTAGACAATGATTTTGAAATTCGAATTGATGTTTGATTCAAAATAATCTTAAACTGATATCTTAAAGGGATAGCCCACATAACATTAAACTGTCATGATTCAGATACAGCAGAAATTAAAATCACCTTTTTACTGTCATGCTATTTTCAGTGTATTTCTTCCTTCTCTTGAATTTCTTTTTCAGTAAGAAAGGTCATCTTATATAACACCTGTGTAGGGGTAGTTTTAAAAACTAGATTGCAATCAGGAGGGGTTACACAGGTACAGAGAGAAAACTGGCCCAGCTCTTAAAATATCCATTGATTGCAAATAAATACATATGATACCCTGATGACATGTTATATTCGCAATTATTCCTGCTCAGAATAATAATAAATTTACACTATATACATATAGTGGTATAAATAAACACAGAAATATGAAAGACAACATTGTTTAGAACAAAAAAAAAGGAATTTAGGGACAAGTAAATATTATTTCTGACATAACACACACACACACACATATATATATATATATATATATATATATATATATATATATATATGTTAGGTGTTATTTTCAGGGGGGGGGGGGTCAGTTAGCACTTAGCAGTATTCTACAACTTCACCTGGAACTGAATGGGTTACCTGACAAGATATCTTGGGAACAGAAATCAGACACTCAGCAAGTCAGTCTAATCGTTGTTCTGTTTATTATAAGGTGCACAATACTTTTATAGAAAATGGTTACAGCATATAGGGTTAAACAATGACGTATCATAAATCACACCATTTTACACAGCATGAGTTAAAACAATGAAGCACAGAAAAATATAAGACACAGGGGCTGATTTTTCAAGCTCCGTATGGAGCTTGATGCCCCTGTTTCCGTGCAAGCCTTCAGGCTCGCTGGAAACACGTAATGAAGCAGCAGTCTAAAGACCGCTGCTCCATAACTTGTCCGCCTGCTCTGAGGCCACAGACAGAAATCAACCCGATCGAATACAATCGGGTTGATGGACACCCCCTGCTAGAGGCCAATTGGCCGCGAATCTGCAGGGGGGCGGTATTGCACCAGCGGTTCACAAGAACTGCTGGTGCAATGATAAATGCCGACAGTGTATGCTGTCGGCATTTATCGATGTGTGGAGGACATGATACGCTACATTGTATCATGTCCATCCGCACTTTAATAAATATACCCCAAAGATTCATCCTAAGAAACTAACATTTTAGAACAATGAAGCACTGAAAAATATAAGACAAAGATTCATCCTAAGAAACTAACATTTTTTAAGATAAGTGTATCTTATCGCCAAGGACATTTACAAGGCCATTCTTGATATACAAGTTTTCCTAACATCAGCCTATTTCTTCACACCATAATAAGTTGTTATAGTAAACCATTCTTGACAAAATGGATGCCTAACGACAAAATGGCATCAGTATTGCTAAATATATTCTATATATATACACAAGCATGTGCAAAGATATATGTACAAATTCTAGCATTAATAATCATTTATTAAAAAAAAATAAGATGAAAGCATATCACGACTTCTAGAAATACAAATACATATTAATTTATGTGAACATATCATATAACAAATAAATCTAAAAATATTTTTCTATGAGATATTGTTTGTTGAGGTATAAATCTAGCTATTTCTTGGACATTAACAGATGGAAAAAAAGATTAGCTTTAGAGAAATGTACTTGTTCATGGATAGTAATGAAATGGTATAAATAAAGTTGGGAAAAAACAGAATAACCGCGACATCGATGACTGTTAGTTAACAGCCCGGTGCTCATTGCACCGTACTTGACGCGGTTGTTTTTGACTGTTTTTTTAATAAATAAGGGCATTGTATGCAGATCAGCGGCAGCGATGTCTGGTGAGCGTATTGACGCTGGCGAATGCACAGAGATTGATGCTTTGATAAATATCCCCCATAGACCTGATCTCACTAAATTCTCGGCACCCCTGCTCTAAAGTGTTTAAAAACACTAGCATTATATGTCAGCGGCAGATACTAAGTACACTGGAGGGTAAGCTAAAAGAATATCAGATACTACAAATTCTAAACTTTTCAGCTTATGCACTGACTAGTGTGAGAGTTCCTGTTTGGGGTAAGTCTCCTTGGTGAGTTCACAAAAGGGTGAGCTAAAAGTCTCTCTCTTCTATTCTATGTGCATTTATACTTGACATTGGAATCCTAATGACTCATTACACATTCACACTATTCGTTTCTACATTTTTCTCTCTCTCCTTTATTACTAATTTATGAATATGATTTCATTTTGTATAGTTTTGTAATATAAGTATTTTGAGGCAATATACACTCCCATTATTTTCAATAGATTTGGTATTAAACACTACTAGCTAGGGTTTACATTCCCCTGAGAGACTACACTAAGTGGAAATTCACTTCTGGACAAAGCCAGGAGTGATTTGCCCGAAGGAAAAACATGTGTAGTATTCTTTGGAACTATGCAGCTCTGGCTGGCCAGTATAGCTGTGGTATTGGTGCCACTCAGTCTTTATGGTGCAGGGCTTATTGCATTACAAACATTTAGTTGCAAGAGGCTAAGCTCCTGGGTGTAGTGGCAGTATCCAAGGGGATTGATTAATGGTTGAAGTGGATGTCTTTCACTCATGCAGAATTATATATCTAATAATTAGATGATTCTTACTTTCAGTGGATTACATAGTCAAAAATTGTCCTTTTAATGAGTAAGGCTCTTAAAGAGACATATATCTTCTCAGTAGGTGTACTTCAGGGCAAAAGGGCAGTACATGAGGAAGATTATTATTATTATTATTAGTGCCACCAAATTCCGTAGCTCTGGGTACAATGATAGGGGTATACAATGACAAAGATTTGTGATAAAATACAAAACATAAACATATCTAGCACAGGAGGAAGAGGACCCTGCTCCAGAGACCTCACAGTCTATAGGTTTCAGGTGCAGAGACATAAGGTTGGGATAGCTTGTTACATCGGTTATATTTGCAGCAGTGAGTCAGGCATTTCATGTACATAGTTTGGTTCGGATGCGGGATGGAGGAGAGATGGTATGCCTCACTGAATAGGTGGGTTTTCAAGGATCGTCTGAAGCTATACAAGGTTGGAGACAGTCTAATGGAGCGGGGTAGAGAGTTCCAGAGGACAGGAGCAGCACGTGCGAAGTCTTGGAGATGGGAGTGGGACGTAGAGATAACAGGAGTGTAGAGACATAGGTCAGAAGTTGATCGAAGAGGACGGGATGGGGAATATTTCACGATGAGAGAGGAAATATAGTTGGGAATTAGACTGTTGAGTGCTTTGTAGGTTAGGGCTAATACTTTAAATTGTATTCTGGAGTTTATGGGGAGCCAGTGTAGAGACTGGCAAGAATGTAAGTTTAGATGCCGGCCCATTTTTGGTGAACAACCTGGGTTGTCCTTGCTGATTGGTGGATAAATTCATCCACCAATAAAAAAGTGCTGTCTAGAGTTCTGAACCAAGAAAAAAAAGCTTAGATGCCTTCTTTTTCAAATAAAGATAGCAAGAGAACGAAGAAAAACTGATAATAGGAGTAAATTAGAAAGTTGCTTAAAATTGCATGCTCTATCTGAATCATGAAAGAAAAAATGTGGGTTTAGTGTCCCTTTAACTATATACATAATTCAATGTTTAACGTAAACCTTGTAACTTTTAATATAGAAATAAAACACAATACAACTTCTTGTGGTTATAAAACTAGCAGGTCACGTTTATTGTGGCAACACAAGAAACTCACAGAAACAAGTAACGTACCCGGGGGGCGGCAATCAGGTACTAGATCATTTATAGTAACCCCTGCTAGCAAGCTGGACCGTACCAATGATGCAGGAGAATAAGAGGAGCATAGCTCAACACTTAGATGTCTTAGGGAGTTCTTGGCTTTTTATCGCATGAACAGGGGACCCCCAGACGCGTATCTGAGGACTTTACCCCTGCCCGGAAAAAGCCATCACTCTACTTCGTCACATCCTGCACCCCTGACCCAACCCGACCCAACCGCACACATTTGGGTGTTAACCCACCACTCCAAACCAGTAGGACCAGGGTCAACTAGGTGCAAGCCATATTGAACACCTGGGAAGCTAAAATATACCATCCTCGGACTTGTAGAAATATGCTGGCTAGCCCTCATCATGCCTTTGACTCCCTAACACTGAAGGAACCACCCTAGTGATGGATCAAACTAGTGATTGCTGCCTATAGATTACAAAGGGAGGGATAGGGTGGGTAAACTTCAAAGGAACAAGCAGAAAGACGATTTGGACTTCCTTTATAGGTCATAAAAAGGTAAGCCCAAACCCCTCCTCTCCTAATTGCAACATTTGTTTAACACACACACAAGCACACTCCCACTCTTCCTGTCCTTAACCCTTATGTGCATTCCATGCAATTTGCCTTGCATTTCCTTTGTCTTTTCTACCACCCGAGATATTGTATGTTTGAGCCCTTATAACTTTTGTGTGCAATATATTTTTTAAATTATTTTTAATAGACAGTGTTAATATGAGTGTTAACTTTGTAAAGTATTTTTGAAGTGTTTCGTGAAACATTTATATTGTGGAAAACCGTTAACTACAGGTCTTCGAGAGCGGAAAGGATTGCATGCGCACAATAGCAATTTTTCAAGAATTGTAATATATGCGCAATGCAAATTTTTTTGTGAAAGGAACATATCGCGCGCGAAAAACCTCATGCCGCGCGGCTTGCAATCTTGTCCATTAAAAACTATATGTAACAGGCATTTTCAGTTTATGTTGTGTGCGTTCGCATTTCGGCTATCTTGTAATACCAGCGCACATTTGCGTGCACTGGTATTATAAAGTAGAGCGCTAATATCGCTTTCCTGAAAGCGATATATATCGCTACACTTGTAATCTAGCCCTATGAAAGCTGTGATTCAGTCTTCGAAAAACCCTTATTGAAGTAAAATTGCCAAAAGTGCAATTTCATATTTTAAAAATAACCATTGCTTTCTTAATTGTTGAATGCATTGAATACAGTTAATAATTTGACGTATATGCCATGTGTGGCCACAGCAAACTGAGCAGTATTCTACATACCATATCCTTGGATGCTGAGCTGCTATGTGTTGTAAAGACTGTAAAGCAGCTATGTCCAAAATAAAAATTGGGATTGTGTGCTGACTAGTAGATTACCAGTTGTGTTATTTTCAATTTCTTTCCCAACCAATAGTGATAGTATGGGCTCAAGCTATAAGAAATTGTATATATGTCTTGCACAAATATATTCTGTACAGCTACAGTATCCTCAAATTAGGGCGATTCAGCATATATTCAGAATATTAGTCCCTGAATTAAACACGGATCAATTGTGTGTGATTTTCTTATGCTTAGGACATAAGTAGATCATACTGAAGTGCATCACAAACACATAGGGGGATATTAATCAAAGTGTCAACTGATAATACGCTGGAATTCTGCATTGTATTTGACGAGAGATTGATCGGCCGTAGTAAACAAAGCGTCAAGATCGTCAAATGTTGAAATGTGTGACGAAATATACGTTCCCGCAATCTCAATCCGACGCAGAAGGATGCTTGCGTCATTACAGATATTTTGAATTCACAGTTGACTCTATTTGACCCTTTTCCCAATTTATCAAACATTTAACAGGTTTTGCTTGCGTCTATTCCAACGCAGCGTACCTAGTTTTCAATCCGCCACCCTTGAGGCCGCGGATGCCATAGAAAACAAAGGGAGTCTGAAAACACAGAAAGCTTATGTTTGATGCTGCAAGAAAATTAAGTATATTACATAATAAAAGTAAATTAGAAACTTTATTAAAATTGTATACCGTTTCTAAATCAAACAATATTATTGCTCCACATTTGGTGCACTAGTAGATATAGGGATAAAAATGAAAAATACATTACTACGTATGGATTATGTTACATCTTTGTCTCTCATTACAAAGCAAGGGGACACTATTATTTCTCCAAATTTGTTGCACTAATAGATATAGAGATAAAAATGAAATAAATACACAACATAATATAGCTAACTTCCTTTTTATTTTATTGGCAAAATCTATTTGCACCATGTTTAAGCCATGTAAAACAAGACCCACTCTCCACTTCGCACTAAATTTGACACAACACTTTTCGCACCAATTATGACGCACACTCCTAAACAACCCACATACTGGCGAATTTTTCAACCACTTTGATTGGAATATGCATAATCACATGATTCAAATATACATTTTAAACTATCACGAACAGATCAAATTGCTCGATACTTGTGTCATTGATCACTCATCAGAACTTGTAAGTGCCATTTATTACATTGTGTATTATACTTTGAAAGTATGTATATGTGAAATTAGTATTAAAGATAAACATTGATGCTGACATTAGGACACACAGTTTAATATTTTAGACAATGATTTTGAAATTCGAATTGATGTTTGATTCAAAATAATCTTAAACTGATATCTTAAAGGGATAGCCCACATAACATTAAACTGTCATGATTCAGATACAGCAGAAATTAAAATCACCTTTTTACTGTCATGCTATTTTCAGTGTATTTCTTCCTTCTCTTGAATTTCTTTTTCAGTAAGAAAGGTCATCTTATATAACACCTGTGTAGGGGTAGTTTTAAAAACTAGATTGCAATCAGGAGGGGTTACACAGGTACAGAGAGAAAACTGGCCCAGCTCTTAAAATATCCATTGATTGCAAATAAATACATATGATACCCTGATGACATGTTATATTCGCAATTATTCCTGCTCAGAATAATACTAAATTTACACTATATACATATAGTGGTATAAATAAACACAGAAATATGAAAGACAACATTGTTTAGAACAAAAAAAAGGAATTTAGGGACATGTAAATATTATTTCTGACATAACACACACACACACACACACATATATATATATATATATATATATATATATATATATATATATACACAGTATATATATATATATATATATATATACACTATATATATATATATATATATATATATATATATATATGTTATGTGTTATTTTCGGGGGGGGGGTCAGTTAGCACTTAGCAGTATTCTACAACTTCACCTGGAACTGAATGGGTTACCTGACAAGATATCTTGGGAACAGAAATCAGACACGCAGCAAGTCAGTCTAATCGTTGTTCTGTTTATTATAAGGTGCACAATACTTTTATAGAAAATGGTTACAGCATATAGGGTTAAACAATGACGTATCATAAATCACACCATTTTACACAGCATGAGTTAAAACAATGAAGCACAGAAAAATATAAGACACAGGGGCTGATTTTTCAAGCTCCGTATGGAGCTTGATGCCCCTGTTTCCGTGCAAGCCTTCAGGCTTGCTGGAAACACGTAATGAAGCAGCAGTCTAAAGACCGCTGCTCCATAACTTGTCCGCCTGCTCTGAGGCCACAGACAGAAATCAACCTGATCGAATACAATCGAGTTGATTGACACCCCCTGCTAGAGGCCAAGTGGCCGCGAATCTGCAGGGGGGCGGTATTGCACCAGCGGTTCACAAGAACTGCTGGTGCAATGATAAATGCCGACAGTGTATGCTGTCGGCATTTATCGATGTGTGGAGGACATGATACGCTACATTGTATCATGTCCATCCGCACTTTAATAAATATACCCCAAAGATTCATCCTAAGAAACTAACATTTTAGAACAATGAAGCACTGAAAAATATAAGACAAAGATTCATCCTAAGAAACTAACATTTTTTAAGATAAGTGTATCTTATCGCCAAGGACATTTACAAGGCCATTCTTGATATACAAGTTTTCCTAACATCAGCCTATTTCTTCACACCATAATAAGTTGTTATAGTAAACCATTCTTGACAAAATGGATGCCTAACGACAAAATGGCATCAGTATTGCTAAATATATTCTATATATATATATACACAAGCATGTGCAAAGATATATGTACAAATTCTAGCATTAATAATCATTTATTAAAAAAAAATAAGATGAAAGCATATCACGACTTCTAGAAATACAAATACATATTAATTTATGTGAACATATCATATAACAAATAAATCTAAAAATATTTTTCTATGAGATATTGTTTGTTGAGGTATAAATCTAGCTATTTCTTGGACATTAACAGATGGAAAAAAAGATTAGCTTTAGAGAAATGTACTTGTTCATGGACAGTAATGAAATGGTATAAATAAAGTTGGGAAAAAAACAGAATAACCGCGACATCGATGACTGTTAGTTAACAGCCCGGTGCTCATTGCACCGTACTTGACGCGGTTGTTTTTGACTGTTTTTTTAATAAATAAGGGCATTGTATGCAGATCCGCGGCAGCGATGTCTGGTGAGCGTATTTACGCTGGCGAATGCACAGAGATTGATGCTTTGATAAATATCCCCCATAGACCTGATCTCACTAAATTCTCGGCACCCCTGCTCTAAAGTGTTTAAAAACACTAGCATTATATGTCAGCGGCAGATACTAAGTACACTGGAGGGTAAGCTAAAAGAATATCAGACACTACAAATTCTAAACTTTTCAGCTTATGCACTGACTAGTGTGAGAGTTCCTGTTTGGGGTAAGTCTCCTTGGTGAGTTCACAAAAGGGTGAGCTAAAAGTCTCTCTCTTCTATTCTATGTGCATTTATACTTGACATTGGAATCCTAATGACTCATTACACGTTCACACTATTCGTTTCTACATTTTTCTCTCTCTCCTTTATTACTAATTTATGAATATGATTTCATTTTGTATAGTTTTGTAATATAAGTATTTTGAGGCAATATACACTCCCATTTTCTCCAACATAGGTGTGTCCGGTCCACGGCGTCATCCTTACTTGTGGGATATTCTCTTCCCCAACAGGAAATGGCAAAGAGCCCAGCAAAGCTGGTCACATGATCCCTCCTAGGCTCCGCCTACCCCAGTCATTCTCTTTGCCGTTGTACAGGCAACATCTCCACGGAGATGGCTTAGAGTTTTTTAGTGTTTAACTGTAGTTTTTATTATTCAATCAAGAGTTTGTTATTTTAAAATAGTGCTGGTATGTACTATTTACTCAGAAACAGAAAAGAGATGAAGATTTCTGTTTGTATGAGGAAAATGATTTTAGCAACCGTTACTAAAATCCATGGCTGTTCCACACAGGACTGTTGAGAGCAATTAACTTCAGTTGGGGGAACAGTGAGCAGTCTCTTGCTGCTTGAGGTATGACACATTCTAACAAGACGATGTAATGCTGGAAGCTGTCATTTTCCCTATGGGATCCGGTAAGCCATGTTTATTAAGATAGTAAATAAGGGCTTCACAAGGGCTTATTAAGACTGTAGACTTTTTCTGGGCTAAATCGATTCATTATTAACACATATTTAGCCTTGAGGAATCATTTAATCTGGGTATTTTGATAAGATTATATCGGCAGGCACTGTTTTAGACACCTTATTCTTTAGGGGCTTTCCCAAATCATAGGCAGAGCCTCATTTTCGCGCCGGTGTTGCGCACTTGTTTTTGAGAGGCATGACATGCAGTCGCATGTGTGAGGAGCTCTGATACTTAGAAAAGACTTTCTGAAGGCGTCATTTGGTATCGTATTCCCCTTTGGGCTTGGTTGGGTCTCAGCAAAGCAGATACCAGGGACTGTAAAGGGGTTAAAGTTAAAAACGGCTCCGGTTCCGTTATTTTAAGGGTTAAAGCTTCCAAATTTGGTGTGCAATACTTTTAAGGCTTTAAGACACTGTGGTGAAATTTTGGTGAATTTTGAACAATTCCTTCATATTTTTTCGCAATTGCAGTAATAAAGTGTGTTCAGTTTAAAATTTAAAGTGACAGTAACGGTTTTATTTTAAAACGTTTTTTGTACTTTGTTATCAAGTTTATGCCTGTTTAACATGTCTGAACTACCAGATAGACTGTGTTCTGAATGTGGGGAAGCCAGAGTTCCTTCTCATTTAAATAAATGTGATTTATGTGACAATGACAATGATGCCCAAGATGATTCCTCAAGTGAGGGGAGTAAGCATGGTACTGCATCATTCCCTCCTTCGTCTACACGAGTCTTGCCCACTCAGGAGGCCCCTAGTACATCTAGCGCGCCAATACTCCTTACTATGCAACAATTAACGGCTGTAATGGATAATTCTGTCAAAAACATTTTAGCCAAAATGAACACTTATCAGCGTAAGCGCGACTGCTCTGTTTTAGATACTGAAGAGCATGACAACGCTGATAATAATGGTTCTGAAGGGCCCCTAAACCAGTCTGATGGGGCCAGGGAGGTTTTGTCTGAGGGAGAAATTACTGATTCAGGGAACATTTCTCAACAAGCTGAACCTGATGTGATTACGTTTAAATTTAAGTTGGAACATCTCCGCATTCTGCTTAAGGAGGTATTATCCACTCTGGATGATTGTGACAAGTTGGTCATCCCAGAGAAACTATGTAAAATGGACAAGTTCCTAGAGGTCCCGGGGCTCCCAGAAGTTTTTCCTATACCCAAGCGGGTGGCGGACATTGTAAATAAAGAATGGGAAAGGCCCGGTATTCCTTTCGTCCCTCCCCCCATATTTAAAAAATTGTTTCCTATGGTCGACCCCAGAAAGGACTTATGGCAGACAGTCCCCAAGGTCGAGGGAGCGGTTTCCACCTTAAACAAACGCACCACTATACCCATAGAAGATAGTTGTGCTTTCAAAGATCCTATGGATAAAAAATTAGAAGGTTTACTTAAAAAGATGTTTGTTCAGCAGGGTTACCTTCTACAACCAATTTCATGCATTGTCCCTGTCGCTACAGCCGCGTGTTTCTGGTTCGATGAGCTGGTAAAGGCGGTCGATAGTGATTCTCCTCCTTATGAGGAGATTATGGACAGAATCAATGCTCTCAAATTGGCTAATTCTTTCACCTTAGACGCCACTTTGCAATTGGCTAGGTTAGCGGCTAAGAACTCTGGGTTTGCTATTGTGGCGCGCAGAGCGCTTTGGTTGAAATCTTGGTCAGCTGATGCGTCTTCCAAGAACAAGCTACTTAACATTCCTTTCAAGGGGAAAACGCTGTTTGGCCCTGACTTGAAAGAGATTATCTCTGATATCACTGGGGGTAAGGGCCACGCCCTTCCTCAGGATCGGCCTTTCAAGGCAAAAAATAAACCTAATTTTCGTCCCTTTCGTAGAAACGGACCAGCCCAAAGTGCTACGTCCTCTAAGCAAGAGGGTAATTCTTCTCAAGCCAAGCCAGCTTGGAGACCAATGCAAGGCTGGAACAAGGGAAAGCAGGCCAAGAAACCTGCCACTGCTACCAAGACAGCATGAAATGTTGGCCCCCGATCCGGGACCGGATCTGGTGGGGGGCGGACTCTCTCTCTTCGCTCAGGCTTGGGCAAGAGATGTTCTGGATCCTTGGGCGCTAGAAATAGTCTCCCAAGGTTATTTTCTGGAGTTCAAGGGGCTTCCCCCAAGGGGGAGGTTCCACAGGTCTCAGTTGTCTTCAGACCACATAAAAAGACAGGCATTCTTACATTGTGTAGAAGACCTGTTAAAAATGGGAGTGATTCATCCTGTTCCATTAGGAGAACAAGGGATGGGGTTCTACTCCAATCTGTTCATAGTTCCCAAAAAAGAGGGAACGTTCAGACCAATCTTAGATCTCAAGATCTTAAACAAGTTTCTCAAGGTTCCATCGTTCAAGATGGAAACCATTCGAACAATTCTTCCTTCCATCCAGGAAGGTCAATTCATGACCACGGTGGATTTAAAGGATGCGTATCTACATATTCCTATCCACAAGGAACATCATCGGTTCCTAAGGTTCGCATTCCTGGACAAGCATTACCAGTTCGTGGCGCTTCCTTTCGGATTAGCCACTGCTCCAAGAATTTTCACAAAGGTACTAGGGTCCCTTCTAGCTGTGCTAAGACCAAGGGGCATTGCCGTAGTACCTTACTTGGACGACATTCTGATTCAAGCGTCGTCCCTTCCTCAAGCAAAGGCTCACACGGACATTGTCCTGGCCTTTCTCAGATCTCACGGATGGAAAGTGAACGTGGAAAAGAGTTCTCTATCTCCGTCAACAAGGGTTCCCTTCTTGGGAACAATAATAGACTCCTTAGAAATGAGGATTTTTCTGACAGAAGCCAGAAAAACAAAGCTTCTAGACTCTTGTCGGATACTTCATTCCGTTCCTCTTCCTTCCATAGCGCAGTGCATGGAAGTGATAGGTTTGATGGTAGCGGCAATGGACATAGTTCCTTTTGCGCGCATTCATCTAAGACCATTACAACTGTGCATGCTCAGTCAGTGGAATGGGGACTATACAGACTTGTCTCCGAAGATACAAGTAAATCAGAGGACCAGAGACTCACTCCGTTGGTGGCTGTCCCTGGACAACCTGTCACAAGGGATGACCTTCCGCAGACCAGAGTGGGTCATTGTCACGACCGACGCCAGTCTGATGGGCTGGGGCGCGGTCTGGGGATCCCTGAAAGCTCAGGGTCTTTGGTCTCGGGAAGAATCTCTTCTACCGATAAATATTCTGGAACTGAGAGCGATATTCAATGCTCTCAAAGCTTGGCCTCAGCTAGCGAGGGCCAAGTTCATACGGTTTCAATCAGACAACATGACAACTGTTGCGTACATCAACCATCAGGGGGGAACAAGGAGTTCCCTAGCGATGGAAGAAGTGACCAAAATCATTCTATGGGCGGAGTCTCACTCCTGCCACCTGTCTGCTATCCACATCCCAGGAGTGGAAAATTGGGAAGCGGATTTTCTGAGTCGTCAGACATTGCATCCGGGGGAGTGGGAACTCCATCCGGAAATCTTTGCCCAAGTCACTCAACTGTGGGGCATTCCAGACATGGATCTGATGGCCTCTCGTTAGAACTTCAAAGTTCCTTGCTACGGGTCCAGATCCAGGGATCCCAAGGCGGCTCTAGTGGATGCACTAGTAGCACCTTGGACCTTCAAACTAGCTTATGTGTTCCCACCGTTTCCTCTCATCCCCAGGCTGGTAGCCAGGATCAATCAGGAGAGGGCGTCGGTGATCTTGATAGCTCCTGCGTGGCCACGCAGGACTTGGTATGCAGATCTGGTGAATATGTCATCGGCTCCACCATGGAAGCTACCTTTGAGACGAGACCTTCTTGTTCAGGGTCCGTTCGAACATCCGAATCTGGTCTCACTCCAGCTGACTGCTTGGAGATTGAACGCTTGATCTTATCGAAGCGAGGGTTCTCAGATTCTGTTATCGATACTCTTGTTCAGGCCAGAAAGCCTGTAACTAGAAAGATTTACCACAAAATTTGGAAAAAATATATCTGTTGGTGTGAATCTAAAGGATTCCCTTGGGACAAGGTTAAGATTCCTAAGATTCTATCCTTCCTTCAAGAAGGATTGGAAAAAGGATTATCTGCAAGTTCCCTGAAGGGACGGATTTCTGCCTTGTCTGTGTTACTTCACAAAAAGCTGGCAGCTGTGCCAGATGTTCAAGCCTTTGTTCAGGCTCTGGTCAGAATCAAGCCTGTTTACAAACCTTTGACTCCTCCTTGGAGTCTCAACTTAGTTCTTTCAGTTCTTCAGGGGGTTCCGTTTGAACCCTTACATTCCGTTGATATTAAGTTATTATCTTGGAAAGTTTTGTTTTTGGTTGCAATTTCTTCTGCTCGAAGAGTTTCAGAATTATCTGCTCTGCAGTGTTCTCCTCCTTATCTGGTGTTCCATGCAGATAAGGTGGTTTTACGTACTAAACCTGGTTTTCTTCCAAAAGTTGTTTCTAACAAAAACATTAACCAGGAGATTATCGTACCTTCTCTGTGTCCGAAACCAGTTTCGAAGAAGGAACGTTTGTTGCACAATTTGGATGTTGTTCGCGCTCTAAAATTCTATTTAGATGCTACAAAGGATTTTAGACAAACATCTTCCTTGTTTGTTGTTTATTCCGGTAAAAGGAGAGGTCAAAAAGCAACTTCTACCTCTCTCTCTTTTTGGATTAAAAGCATCATCAGATTGGCTTACGAGACTGCCGGACGGCAGCCTCCCGAAAGAATCACAGCTCATTCCACTAGGGCTGTGGCTTCCACATGGGCCTTCAAGAACGAGGCTTCTGTTGATCAGATATGTAGGGCAGCGACTTGGTCTTCACTGCACACTTTTACCAAATTTTACAAGTTTGATACTTTTGCTTCTTCTGAGGCTATTTTTGGGAGAAAGGTTTTGCAAGCCGTGGTGCCTTCCATTTAGGTGACCTGATTTGCTCCCTCCCTTCATCCGTGTCCTAAAGCTTTGGTATTGGTTCCCACAAGTAAGGATGACGCCGTGGACCGGACACACCTATGTTGGAGAAAACAGAATTTATGTTTACCTGATAAATTACTTTCTCCAACGGTGTGTCCGGTCCACGGCCCGCCCTGGTTTTTTAATCAGGTCTGATATTTTATTTTCTTTAACTACAGTCACCACGGTATCATATGGTTTCTCCTATGCAAATATTCCTCCTTAACGTCGGTCGAATGACTGGGGTAGGCGGAGCCTAGGAGGGATCATGTGACCAGCTTTGCTGGGCTCTTTGCCATTTCCTGTTGGGGAAGAGAATATCCCACAAGTAAGGATGACGCCGTGGACCGGACACACCGTTGGAGAAAGTAATTTATCAGGTAAACATAAATTCTGTTATTTTCAATAGATTTGGTATTAAACACTACTAGCTAGGGTTTACATTCCCCTGAGAGACTACACTAAGTGGAAATTCACTTCTGGACAAAGCCAGGAGTGATTTGCCCGAAGGAAAAACATGTGTAGTATTCTTTGGAACTATGCAGCTCTTGCTGGCCAGTATAGCTGTGGTATTGGTGCCACTCAGTCTTTATGGTGCAGGGCTTATTGCATTACAAACATTTAGTTGCAAGAGGCTAAGCTCCTGGGTGTAGTGGCAGTATCCAAGGGGATTGATTAATGGTTGAAGTGGATGTCTTTCACTCATGCAGAATTATATATCTAATAATTAGATGATTCTTACTTTCAGTGGATTACATAGTCAAAAATGGTCCTTTTAATGAGTAAGGCTCTTAAAGAGACATATATCTTCTCAGTAGGTGTACTTCAGGGCAAAAGGGCAGTACATGAGGAAGATTATTATTATTATTATTATTATCAGTGCCACCAAATTCCGTAGCGCTGGGTACAATGATAGGGGTATACAATGACAAAGATTTGTGATAAAATACAAAACATAACAAAACTAAACATATCTAGCTCAGGAGGAAGAGGACCCTGCTCCAGAGACCTCACAGTCTATAGGTTTCAGGTGCAGAGACATAAGGTTGGGATAGCTTGTTACATCGGTTATATTTGCAGCAGTGAGTCAGGCATTTCATGTACATAGTTTGGTTCGGATGCGGGATGGAGGAGAGATGGTATGCCTCACTGAATAGGTGGGTTTTCAAGGATCGTCTGAAGCTATACAAGGTTGGGGACAGTCTAAAGGAGCGGGGTAGAGAGCTCCAGAGGACAGGAGCAGCACGTGCGAAGTCTTGGAGACGGGAGTGGGACGTAGAGATAACAGGAGTGTAGAGACATAGGTCAGAAGTTGATCGAAGAGGACGGGATGGGGAATATTTCACGATGAGAGAGGAAATATAGTTGGGAATTAGACTGTTGAGTGCTTTGTAGGTTAGGGCTAATACTTTAAATTGTATTCTGGAGTTTATGGGGAGCCAGTGTAGAGACTGGCAGAGCGGAGCAGCTGATGTAGATCGTCGACTTAGGTGGATGAGTCTAGCAGAAGCATTCATAAAAGATTGAAGGGAGGAGAGGCAGTGTTTTGGAAGGCCATTTAGGAGTAGATTGCAATAATCAATGCGTGACAAGATGAGGGAATGAATAAGTATTTTTGTAGTTTTTTGAGTAAGGAAGGGACGAATTCTGGAAATGTTGCGTAGGTGTGAACGGCAGGATTTGGTAAGCGTTTGTATATGTGGGTTGAATGTGTGTTCTGAGTCTAGTGTGACCCCAAGGCAGCGGACCTGGGGTGAGGTGTTGAGAATAGAGTCTCCAACCATCAGAGAAATGTCAGGTGTCGGATGTCTCGGAGTTTTGGACAGATTGAGTTGGAGGTAGTGTGAAGACATCCAAGAGAAAATTGCAGAGAGGCAGTCAGAAATCTGATTGAGTAAAGAGGGTGAGATATCAGGAGAGGAAAAATAGATTTGGGTATCATCAGCATATAGGTGGTACTGGAATCCAAAGGAGGCGGTACTCCAACTGAGAGAGGTATAGGATCACAAGATATGTTGTTAAAGGAAACTGAAAACGAGCGGTTTGAAAGATATGATGCAAACCAGGAGAGGGCTGTGTCTCGGATGCCAAATGAATGTAGTATTTTTAGGAGGAGAGGATGGTCAACTGTGTCAAAAGCTGCAGACAGGTCAAGAAGAATTAGTAAGGAGTAATGGCCTTTTGCTTTAGCTGATAACAGGTCATTTGTTACTTTAGCAAGAGCGGTTTCTGTTGAGTGTTTAGGGCGGAAACCAGATTGTAGTGGATCAAGTAAGGAGTTAGTTGTGAGAAATTGAGTTAGCCGATTATAGACTAGTCGTTCCAATAATTTTGAAGCAAAGGGAAGTAAGGAGACCGGTCGATAGAAGGTGTGGAGGGGTCAAGCGAGGGCTTTTTTAGGATTGGTATGATTGACGCATGCTTGAATTTGTTAGTATCTTGATCATGCTATGTCATTGCCAGCAAGACTGCATGGGGGAGGGGAAAATGTGGTACAACTAACCATGAGTAATTGACTTATACCCCCTGATTTGGACACTGTAAACATATATGTCTTGGATGATTTAAGGCTGAGATGTCTTGATCTCTTTGATAGTAAGAAGTGTTCAAAAAGGCCCCAAATATACCATTGTGATCATTTGGTTTATTTTATATACTAGAACTGCACTTTCTGTATTGCTGATAATCAGTCTATATTAGTATTATAATAGTACTATAATGGCATTGAGATGTTACATAAGGCGTTAAGTCTAAATAATTTCTATGCTCCTTTTTGCAAAAGCACCATCATCCAATTGTTGAAATAATTGTACGCATCTGACTAATATCTATTGCAGTTTGATTTATTTAAAAATATCTAATTATTTTCTGCTCTTGCAGAATATCAGTAGTATAGCTTAGAGGAGAAAATGGAAAGAGGTGATATTAAAGTGGCTTTCAAGTATATTAAGGGGCTTAGTAAACCTGAGGCTCTAAGTATTTTTCACAAAATGAACAATCACAAAAGGCCATGATCTCAAGTTGGTAATAGGTTCAGGAGTAATTTGTGGAAGCACTTCACAGAAAGGGTGGTTGATTTGTGGTATAAAGTTTCATTATAGCTGGTAAGGAAAACGCTGTGGGGAACTTCAAGAATGCCTGGTATAAGCATAAGGCTATCCTACAAACTAAGGGCTAGATTACAGTGGAGTGCTAAATTATTGCGCTCCCGCAAACGGGCAAATTTGCCTGTTTGCGGGAGCATGATAATTAACCAGCTTCTTTCTAAAGTAGATTTGCCCTTGTAAACAAAGTCATATTAAGGTGACTTTTTCACTTCCTAATCATCTGAAGATTTGACACCTGAACACTTTTTTATGCTCTTTGTTAAAGCCTTTTTGTGAGAGGCTAGTTGATTGTTATATTGGAATATCATATAATTAGTTCTCTCACATTTTTCTTAGAAACAGACAGCTAGATTACAAGTTATGCGCGCTATAGTGAAATTAACTAACGCAACAAAAGTTGCGTTATTTAACCCTCTATAGCGCAGCCATTACAAATTTTCAAACAGCCGGCTTGTACATGTGATATGAATATGTTGAGTTCCATACCGCACACAATCCAAGCGATGTTTTGACGTGCTCGTGCACGCTTTCCCAATAGACATCAATGGGGAGAACGGGTCAGAAAAAAAGCGGAAAGAAAAGCTCCGTAACGCAGCCCCATTGATGTTTATGGGGAGTAAAAAAAATAACGTTTATACCTAACACCCTAACATAAACCCCACGTCTAAACACCCCTAATCTGCTGCCCCGACATCGCCGACACCTACAAAATGTTATTAACCCTAATCTGCCGCTCCTCATATAGCCGCCACCTAAATAAAGCTATTAACCGCTATTCCTCTGCACTTCAACATTGCCCACACTATAATAAATATATTAACCCCTATTCCGCCGCTCCCTGACATCGCCGCCACTAAATAAAGTTATTAACCCCTAAACCTCTAGCCTCCCACATCACTATCACTAAATAAACCTATTAACCCCTAAACCGCCAGCCCCCCACATTGCAACAACCTAAATTAAACTATATGAACCCCTTAACCTAACCCTAACGTAACCCTAAACCCCTAACACCCCCTAACTTTAACATAATTAAAATAGAGCTAATTTAAACTTACAATTATTAACTAAATAATTCCTATTTAAAACTAAATACATACCTGTGAAAAAAACCTAAGCTAGCTACAATATAACTAATAGTTATATTGTAGCTAGCTTAGGTTTTATTTTTATTTCACAGGTAAGTTTGTATTTATTTTAACTAGGTAGACTAGTTAGTAAATAGTTATTAACTATTTACTAACTACCTAGTTAAAATAAATACAAACTTACCTGTGAAATAAAACCTAAGCTGCCTTACACTAAAAACCTATAATTATAAAAAATAAAAAACACTAAAATTACAAAAATTAAAAAAACCTACCATTACAAAAAATAACAAACGAAATCTAAAACAATAAAAAGTATTCCTATTCTAATACCCTTAAAAAAAAACACCCCAAAATAAAAAAGCCTAATCTAGAATAAACTACCAATGGGGCCTTTTGTGGGCCCTTAAAAGGGCCTTTTGTAGGGCATTGCCCCAAAGTTAACAGCTATTTTGCTACAAAACAAACACCCCTAACAGTATACAACCCCCCACCCCCCAAACCCACAGTAAAGTAAAACCTAATCTACCCATTGCCCTTAATAGGGCATTTAGCTCTTTTTCCTGCCATTTAAAGGGCATTCAGCTCATTGCCCGAGCCCTAATCTAAAAATAAAAACCCACCCCAAAACGAAAAAAATACATTACACAAAATAACAAGCAAATGATCAAAAATAATAAAACTTATTCCTATTCTAATACCCATATAAAAAAAACACCCAAAAATAAAAAACCTAATCTAGAATAAACTACCAATAGCCCTTAAAAGGCATTGCCCTAAGTTAAACAGCTCTTTTACCTGAAAAACTAACATTACAAACCCCCAATAGGAATGCAAGGGACGCCATTTTGAATTGCGTACCTTGCATTGAAGATTCAGTATACGGCGGCGACCGTATGAAGAGGGTGCTCCACACTGGATATCTTCAGGATGGACCCGCTCCGTGCCGCCGGGATGAAGATAGAAGATGCCGCCTGGATGAAGATAGAAGAGGCAGCCTGGATAAGGAATTCGCCGCCTGGATGAAGACTTCTCGCAGCCTGGATAAGGACTTCGCCGCCTGGATGAAGATAGAAGAGGCCGCCTGGATGAAGACTTCTCACCGCCTGGATAAGGACTTCGCCGCCTGGATGAAGATCGTTCAAGCGGGACTTCAAAAACTGTAAGTGGATCTTCGTTGGTTAGTGATAGGTTTTTTTAAGGGTTTTTGGGTGGGGGTTATTTTTAGTTTAGGGTTTGGGCTATTCGTAAACAAGCTAAATGCCCATACAAATGCCCTTTTCAGGGCAATGGGTAGCTTAGGTTTTTGTTAGTTAGGTTTTTTTATTTTGGAGGGTTGGTTGGGTGGTAGGTTTTACTGTTGGAGGGGTCTTTGTATTGTTTTTACAGGTAAAAGAGCTGTTTAACTTAGGGCAATGCCCTACAAAATGCCCTTTTAAGGGCTATTGGTAGTTTATTGTAGGCTAGGGTTTTTTATTTTGGGTGGGCTTTTTTATTTTTATAGGGCTATTAGATTAGGTGTAATTCTTTTTTATTTTTGATAATTTGTTTTGTTATTTTTCGTAATTTAGTGTTTGTTATTTTTTGTAACTTAGTCTTTTTTATTTTTTGTATATATATAGTTTATTTAATTGGTAGTTAGTTTAATTTTAGTTTCATAGTTATATTAGTTTAATTGTTAGTGTAAACTTAGTTTTTTTAATTTGACAGTTAAGTTTCAATTTAAGATAGGGAAATTGTAATTTTAATATAAAGTTAGGGGGCGTTAGGTTTAGGGGGTTACTAGTTTAAATGAGTTTATTGGGATGTGGGGGCTTTCGGTTTAGGGGTTAATAGGTTTATTTAGCATATTTTGTTGTGGGGGGCTTTTGGTTTAGGGGTTAATAACTTTAGTATACTGGGGACGATGTGGGTGGAAGGCAGATTAGGGGTTAATAATATTTCAATAGTGTTTGCGATGTGGGAGGGCGGCGGTTTAGGGGTTAATAACTTTAGTATAGTGGCGGCGATGTCGGGGAGTGGCGAAATAGGGGTTAATAAATTTTATTAGTGGTGGCGATGTCGGGAGCGACAGATTAGGGGTTAATAAATTTAATATAGTATTTGCTATGCGGGAGGGCCTCGGTTTAGGGTTTAATAGGTAGTTTATGGGTGTTTAGTACACTTTGTGACAGTTTAGTTATGAGTTTTATGTAACAGTTTTGTAGCGTAAAACTCATAACTACTGGTCTCAGATTGTGAAACGGATCTTGTCGGTATAGGCTGGAAAGCAAGCTTTTTAGCCTCACTGCAAAACTTGTAATGGCAGCGCTATGGAAGTCCCATGAAAAAACGTAATTTTTACGAGTGCAGGACTGACGTTGCGTTACAGGCTAAAAGGCTTGCGGTACAGCTATATCGACAAGACTTGTAATGGCTGTGGTGCTGTTTTAACGGAAAATGACAATTTTTTTCAGTGTTAAAACCCGAACGCAAAACTTGTAATCTAGGTGATAGAATTTGACGGTAGATAAAAACCAAAAAGGCCCATCAAGTCTACCTATATCACATGTTACTTTTTATTGGGATGAAAAGTTAGTTAAGAAGCAGCAGTCATTAAGAAATGCTGTCGGCATATAGCAAGGTCTAACGGACATGATTTTATACAGCGAAACATGTCCGCTCGACCCTTAATAAACCTACCCCTTTGTGTTTACTACCTAAATTGGAAATTTATTCCATAAATCCACCACCCTTTTTGTAAAAAAATGTTTCCTCACATTTCTCCTGAATCAGCTACCTTCTAACTTAAGATTTTGACCCCTTGTTTTAGCATTTATTTTTTGTGGAAAATTATTTCAGATACCTCTTCATTAAGTCATTTCATATTTGAAGGTTTCTACCATGTCACCTCTTTCCTTTCTCTCCTCTAAACTATACATATTTAGATAATAGAGTCTTTCTTTGTACATCTTATATTTTAAACTGTGTACCATTTTAGTAGCCCTCTTTTTAACGGTTTCTAGTTTATTTATATCCTTTTGGAGATATGGAGGCCCATTTATCAAGCTCCGAATGGAGCTTGAGGGCCCGTGTTTCTGGCGAACCTGCAGCCTGCTGTCTAAAGACCGCTACTCCATAACCCTGTCCGCCTGCTCTGAGCTCGCCACAATTCAACCCGATAGAGTACGATTGGGTTGATTGACACACTCCTGCTTGCGGCCGATTGGCCGCAAATCTGCAGGGGGCGGCATTACACCAGCAGCTCACAAGAACTGCTGGTTCAATGCTGAATACGGAGAGCGTATTGCTCTCCTCATTCAGCGAGGTCTGTCGGACCTGATCCGCACTGTCGGATCAGGTCCGACAGACCTTTGATAAATAGGCCTCATGGTCTCCAGAAGTGTACACAGGCCAGTTAAGGCCTAACTAATGATCTGTAAAGTTGTATAAGAACCTTGCTTTTTCTACTACAAATACCTCTCCCAGTATTCCACTGGCTGCACTGCTGAATTGTGTAATTTTAATCATCTGAAATGATAATTCCCAATTTCTATTCCTCTTTAATTACAGTAAGTAATGTACCATTGAGACTATAATTGGCCTTTGGGTTTTTGGACCCTATATGCATAATTTTGCTCTTGGTAATATTACATTTCAGATCCCATTTATTTGTCAAGTCCTCCAGTTTTTTAATATCACTGTTCATTTGATCCACCCCTCCTGGAATATCAACTTTGTTACTGTAAGGGTTCTTATCTGCGGGATCTTCCGGTCAAGCCCATCTGGTCTTGGTGAATGCAGAGAGTGCCCTCCACGTGGGACGCAGAGACTCCGGATTTCCTTCAGCTGAGGCTACAGCTCTCTAGGTATGCGTGGCCGTGCGCTTCATAGATTTTAGGGGGCCACGTCTTAATTACAGGAAATCCCACCTGGAGGACTCAGGTTTTGGAGTTCCTATACAAACTCAATCTGGGCTGAATTATTACCTTCCAACCTTATTCCCAGTTCCTGTGAAGTAAGGGCATACTTACCTGCTACCTGTGTATGTTCACCTTGTTCCATAGACCCTTGCATACTTACCTTGTACCTGTTTATACTTACCTTGTTCAAGAGACTCTTGCATACTTACCTTGTACCTGTGTATGCTCCCCTTGTTCAGAGACCATAACTTATCCATTTGCAAGAGCAGTAGATGACGGCACTATTTCCTGCCATGTAGTGCTCCAGATGCCTACCTAGGTGTATCTTCAACACAGCATATCATGGGAATAGAGCAGATTTTATAATAGCTACAAATTGAAAATTTTTGTCAAATGGTATATTCTGACTGAATCACAAAAGAAAATCTTTCATATCCTTTTAACTTGAGCTCAATTGGAGTTTTTATTGTAAAGCAGGTAGGATCTGTATAGGTTGAACTTGAGGGACTTCAGTCTTCTTTAAACCTCATCTACTATAGCAAAATAGGACCTAAAACAATTGCTATTATCAGGTCAAAATTCACCATGACTTTGAATATGATGCGTGTGCATTATTTAAAGGAATATAATCTACACAATAAACTAGCCTATTTATGTTCCTCATCAGCAGAAGAAGAATTGATCTACTACACAAAAGTGTGAACTCCACCTGAGGATAATGTTCATATAAGAATTATGCAGGACAGGAAAGCTTCTTGATCTGATACTGTCAAAGAAAATGGCAAAAAGTAAAATTGTACCTCACCAACCTAATTACGAAGAGAATTTCAGTATGACACACTCTGGATCCCTTCTTAGCTTCTTAGTTGTCTGACTCGTGGATTATTCTATTATTACCTCCTCCAAATGACGGCAATGCTGAAGTGGCGGCAGGTGAATTTTTTTGTTAGTGGGGCACCTAGGCTCCTCACAAATTTAGTGAGCAAAAAAGAGGAAGGGACCTCTCAAAAGACTGCACATATAGCACTCTAAGCCTGGACTAGTAGTGGAGTAGCTCCACTACTAGTCCAGGTTTAGAGTGCTATATGTGCAGTCTTTTGAGAGGTCCCTTCCTCTTTTTTGCTCAGTATATTACATACTGCACAGCACCAACTTTTCTGCTATAATAAGAATGTAGACAAGAACAAGGGTTTTTGTCAGCTAATACTAATATAGAAAAGGTCGCCGTTGTGGTGCCACTGTATTTGCGTTGTGGTAATCCTCACAAATTTAGCCCTGTGTGATATCCCACCCTATGGGGCTGATTTATCATGTGTCTGGCGGACATGATCCGGTGTAGCGATCATGTCTGTCAGACATCGATAAATGCAGACGGCATGCATAAACCCACACTCTGACATGCACACACACACACAAGCAGCTACACTCTCACACACATACTGTTACACACACATGCTCACACTCACAGATATCATGCACACTGTCACATACAGACAAGCTTTCACACACACACAAACATGCATATACTCAAATACAAAACAGAAGTTGTTAAGCTGTCTCAGGTGATATGAAATTAAACTACCCACCTCACAGAATTTTACAACATAACATAGTATAACATATTTATGTATTTTTAAATATATTGGGCCAGATTACAAGTGAAGTGCTAAATATCACTTTAGTGAAAGTGATATTTGCACTCCACTGTGTAATACCAGCGCACGCTAATGTGCGCTGGTATTACAAGTTGTCAGCAATGCGAAAGCTAGCTTATATGCACACATATACACAATAACATAGACATGCATACGCACACATACATACAAACAGCTACACTCTCACACACATGCTCATGATCACACATATCACATACAGACAAGCTTTCACACACAAATATGCATATACTCAAAACAAAACAGAAGTGTCTCAGTTGATATGGCCACCATACATACTTTATCGTACATGAGTGTGGAATGTAGTACAAGATTAGAAAATTAACTGTCAGCTCTTTATCATAGGAAATCCAAGCCTCAGAGTGATCGCTGCAGTTGTGTAGTTACTTTTGGGCGGAACAAGCTGCTACCGTCTCAGCACTCAATACGGTGGTTTCGTATTGCTACATGCTGAGGCTTGGATTTCCTGCGATAAAGAGCTGACAGTGCAGGATCGTCTGTACACTGGGAGCTGCAGCAGCAGTACAAAATCCACAGTTCAGTTCACAGTGAGTCTATTTGTTTTCATTCTTGGCAAAGAGTCGTCATTGGACTATTCGGGCGAGAATTGATGATAAAGAAAGAAAAAATATATACCATACTCCTGTGAGATACCAAGGCCACGTATATCCCTAGGAAAGTTGGAAGTTTCTACCAATCAAGTGGCATAAGAAAGACCACAGAGCTGATCAGACATCACCAGGGACAACTATTCCATCTTAACATAGGATTCACGGGGGTTAACCAACCACAGACCAAGGAATTAACCAAGTCTTCATCTTTCTGTTTGAGATCATACATTACCTCATATGATTGAGGTAATTTCCGGTAAGTAAATCCTCTACCAATCCCAGCATTATTTTACGAACTTTTTGTAAACTGCTTTTATCAAACATTTTTATGCTAATCCTTGAATGTTGAAAAGTAAGATTAGTAGTGTTTAGAAACATAAAATGTGATATCATCTGAATTGCCACATATCTGTGCGCAGAAACCTAATTTTGATTTATTCTCTTTACTATAACATATATATTTATGTGTTTATATGTGTATATACACACATTAACACATAAATATATATGCATATACATATATATTTATTGGAAACACACAGTTCCCATTGACCACAATGTAAAGGCACTTTTCCGTATTTTCCTAACACCCCACTCCCGCCAATTTTACCCCCAAAATACTGCCTAGTACAGTTATTTTATTAAAAATAAAGATGCTGCTATCTTTTTTTTTTAGTGAAATACACTACACTGTATTTTTGGAGCATTTGGGGCACATTTGTAATATTAATCAAAGATCTGATCTCTGGTTAATTTCATAAGCGCTAATTGGTACCGCAGGCTTGTAATGGCTGGTTAATTATTGCACCCCACAAACGGGCACGCGATAATTTAGCACTCCACTTGTAATCTAGCCCATAGTATTTTAAAAGCTTGCTAACCAGATCTATAAAATGAAAAGGTAGGGTAGCCCTGAGTTACCTAATACAGGGAATAAGATTCTGTTTTAAGTCACACACTACTAATTTATAAGTAATTCTATTACTAATAATCACTAACCCACTCTTCTAATGATTATCTCAGTGCTGCTAGTATCCTGCAGGCTAAAGACCAAACTGCACTAGTAATTACTTGGACACTCTACTGGTTAATAACTACCATTCAGTGAATTGCTTGCACTAATAAAATCACTCTACTTGTACCTAATCCAGCTGCTTGTAACGAGAGTGCGCCGAGTTAGTGTTTCATACTACTAAATTCGTACTCTATTAAGGATACTTAAACGGGCAAACGATTTTATCAGTTTTTTAAAAAAATGGCTTTATTAGCACAATGCACTTACAGCTTTATATGGAGCAAATGGACATGTTATTTTATTTTTACGATAGGCAGCTTGTCAGTGAAGCATCAGAAGTGATAGTAAACACTGCTGCAAAACTTTGAGGCCATGAAAAACCCCCAGAAAAAAAACATGACCTGGTCTTCATCTCACTCCCGCACATACTGATGAGCCTCCACTGCTGCACATCCTCACTTTGCCTCAGCCTGAGCCTGAGCCCTTCACCGCCACCCTCTTATGCAAGGAGCTGATTCATTGAAGAATGATATAGTATAATCCTCCAATCAATCAGATTGTTGCATCTTGCAGCTACAACTGCCTCCTGAGTTCCCAAGCTTTCCCAGGCTGAATTCCCAGGGGAAGAAAAATGCTGTCATAAAAATATTAAAATAAAAATGGCAGCATTTAAAAAAATAAAATATTGCAGCAACAGTTGGCCCCCGACGCAGGGCCCCCTAACAGCGGGGCCCTAGGCTACTTCCTCACTTAACTTGCCCTAAGGCCGGCCCTGGTCAAACCTTAAGCAGACCATAACCATTTTTTTCTGTTATCCTTATCTTTGGAAATTGCAAGATATTAAGAGTAGTGATGTCGCGAACCTAAAAATTTTGGTTCGCAAACGGCGGACTCAAACTTCCGCTACTGTTCGCGAACCGCCATTGACTTCAATAGGCAGGCGAACTTTAAAACCCACAAGGACTCTTACTGGCCACAATAGTGATGGAAAAGTTGTTTCACCTGGACTGTGGCATGCCGGATGGGGATCCATGGCAAAACTCCCACGGAAAATTACATAGTTGATGCAGAGTCTGGTTTTAAGCCATAAAGTGCCGTAATCACCTAACATTCCTAAATTGTTTTTGAATAACGTGCTTTATACGTGTAGTATCGATCAAGTAGTGACAGACCAAACTCCCCGTGTAACGCACCGCAAACAACGGCAAACAGTCCATTTGCACAACCACGTGTTAGATAGATTTGATAGTTAGATACATACATTACATAGATCAGTAGATGCAATATACATATGATAGATACAAATTACATAGATCAATAGATGCAATATACATTTGATGATAGATACCAATTACATAGATCAATCGATGCAACATACATTTGATAGATATGAATTACATAGATCAAAAGATGCAATATACATTTGATAGATACGAATTACATCGATCAATAGATGCAATTTATATTTGATAGATACGATTGATAGTTAGATAGATTTGATAGATAAATAGATAGATTTGATAGATATATGATTTCCCTGACAGAGTATAACAATAAGACATGCGGTCTGGGACTGGGACCCGTGGTGTGTTAAGTAGTATTATTCTTAGCAGTTTACTACCTGTTACTCCCCCTATCGGGGGAGGTCTATATGGGCTGCATTTTTGGAACAGGGAGATGGAAGAAGATGATTGGTCTGTCCTCCTACTTCAAATTTGGCCTAAACACAAGTGGCTGTCTCAAATCAGTCCGGCCACGAGATAGATAGATTTGATAGATATACATAGATTGATAGTTAGATAGAATCGATAGAAGATAAATAGATCAATTTGTTAGATATATAATTACCCTTACAAAGTATAATAATAAAACATGCGGTCTGGGAGCCATGGTAACTAGGTTGTGTTAAGTAGTACTATTCTTAGCACTTTAATCCCTGTAACTCCCCCTATCGGGGGAGGTCTATATGGCCTGCATGATCACCCTGACAAATTATAACAACAAGACATGCGGTCTGGGACCCATGGTAACTAGGTTTTGTTTATATTAGTACTATTCTTAGCACTTTAATCCATGTTACTCCCCCTATCTGTGTAGGTCTATATGGCCTGCATGATTTTTTTTTAAAAATTTACAATAATGTTAAGCAGATATGAGTGGTGGCTGGCACAGCAATTAACCACAGTATATGCTGTGTAAGCCTGACACACAAGCCTGATAGAAAATGAAATTAGATTACACTAGCAAAATGATTTAAAAGTTTTTTTTTTTTTAAATTTACAATAATGTTAAGCAGATATGAGTGGTGGCTGGCACAGCAATTAACCACAGTATATGCTGTGTAAGCCTGACACACAGGCCTGATAGAAAATGAAATTAGATTACACTAGCAAAATGATTTAAAAGTTTTGTTGTTTAAATTTACACTAATGTTAAGCAGATATGAGTGGTGGCTGGCACAGAGCAATTAACCACAGTATATGCTGTGTGAGCCTGAGACACAGGCCTGATAGAAAATTAAATTAGATTACACTAGCAAAATGATTTAAAAGTTTTTTTTTTTAAATTTACAATAATGTTAAGCAGATATGAGTGGTGGCTGGCACAGCAATTAACCACAGTATATGCTGTGTAAGCCTGACACACAGGCCTGATAGAAAATGAAATTAGATTACACTAGCAAAATGATTTAAAAGTTTTGTTGTTTAAATTTACACTAATGTTAAGCAGATATCAGTGGTGGCACTAATCACAGTATATGCTGTGAGCCTCACGCACAGGCTGAAAGCCAGGCAAATGCAAATAAAATTACAAATAATAATAAAAAAAAACGACTGAAGTTCTAGCCCTAAAAAGGGCTTTTTGGGGTGCTGTCCTTACAGCAGAGATTAGATGAGTCCTTCAGGACTGTAGTGGACACTAAATACAATAGCCTAGCTATCTATTTCCCTATAATGTCAGCATCAGCAACACTAAACCTCCTCTCACTAAGAAAGCAGGATCATAATGAATCTAAAATGGCTGCTGCCCAGGGACGGTTTGTGAGGGAGTGTCTGCTGCTGATTGGCTCAAATGTGTCTGAAGGCTGTGAGATACAGGGTCAAAGTTTCCTCAATGACGACGAATAGGGGGCGGATCGAACATTGCATATGTTCGCTGGGAACTGTTCTCCGGCAAACTGTTCGCGACATCACTAATTAAGAGTAATTAAAGGCTTTTGATTTAATTCTCAGAATTATTCAGTATACATTAATTACAAAACTGTGAGCACAAAGAGGAAACTGAATTACCAACTCATCTGTAAAAAACAACAAAATAAAGTTTAATTTAAACATAATTTTTTATACCCGTTCACCCTTCTGGAATTCAAAAGCTGATTACTTAAAGGGACACTAATGTCAAAATTCAACTTTCATGATTCAGAAAGATGAAGCAATTTTAAGCAAATGTATAATTTACAGTGTATATTTACAGTGTACATTTATATGAGTCTGTAATTGGCTGATGGCTGTCATGTGACACAGTGGGCAAGGACTACGAAACAATCTTTCTCCTGTTAAGTGTGGTCAGTCCACGGGTCATCATTACTTCTGGGATATTAACTCCTCCCCAACAGGAAGTGCAAGAGGATCACCCAAGCAGAGCTGCTATATAGCTCCTCCCCTCTACGTCACACCCAGTCATTCTCTTGCACCCAACTAATAGATAGGATGTGTGAGAGGACTGTGGTGATTATACTTAGTTTTTATACCTTCAATCAAAAGTTTGTTATTTTAAAATAGCACCGGAGTGTGTTGTTCCTTCTCAGGTAGAATTTGAAGAAGAATCTACCTGAGTTTTTTGTATGATTTTAGCCGGCGTAGTTAAGATCATTTTGCTGTTCTCGGCCATCTGAGGAGTGAGGTAAACTTCAGATCAGGGGACAGCGGGCAGGTTCACCTGCAAAGAGGTATGTAGCAGTATATTATTTTCTGAGGAATGGAATTGACTGAGAAAATACTGCCAATACCGATATAATGTAAGTTCAGCCTTAAATGCAGTAGTAGCAACTGGTATCAGGCTGTCATGTATGTATATTTACACTTCAGTATTCAGGATAATACTGTATGCATAAAACTTTTAGCCTAACTTGCAGTGGGAACGACTAGCAGCAGGCTTTCTAATGACACTTCATTTTATTTGATGTTAAACGTTTTGCTGGCATGTTAAATCGTTTATTTATCTGAGGTACTGGGTGAAAAAATTTTTGGGCACTGTTTTTCCACTTGGCTGTCGTTTTATTTAATTTAAGACAGTTTACTGATCTCCCTCACTGTTGTGTGTCAGGGGGAGGGGCCTATTTTGGCGCTTTTACTACGCATGAGAAATTCAGTCACAAGTCTGTTTTCTTCCCTGCATGATCCGGATCGTCTCTACAGAGCTCAAGGGTCTTCAAAAATTATTTTGAGGGAGGTAATCACTCACAGCAGACCTGTGAGACTGTGCTTTGACTGTGATAAAAAACGTTTATTTTCTGTACTTTTTTTCTGCTGTTTAAGGGTTAGTTATCCATTGCTAATGGGGGCAATCCTTTGCTAAATTGTATTTTTTACCGGGAAAAATTTGATTTTATAGTTTCTCCGGTTCATTGTTACTCAACTGTCATAATTTTTTTCTGTGCTTCTTAAAGGCACAGTACGTTTTTCATATTATATGTGCTAAAGCCAAGGTGGAGCCCAATAGAAATTTATGTACTAATTGCATTGATGCTACTTTAAATAAAAGTCAATCTGTACAAATTGAACATCATTCACCAAACAACGAGGGGAAAGTTATGCCGACTAACTTGCCTCACGTGTCAGTACCCGCATCTCCCGCTCGGGAGGTGCGTGATATTGTAACGCCGAGTACTTCAGGGCGGCCATTACAAATCACCCTACAGGACATGGCTAATGTTATGACTGAAGTTTTGTCTAAATTACCAGAACTTAGAGGTAAGCGAGATCACTCTGGGGTGAGAACAGAGTGCGCTGATAATAATAGGGCCATGTCAGATACTGCGTCACAACTTGCAGAACATGAGGACAGAGAGCTTCATTATGCAGGTGACGGTTCTGATCCAAATAGAGTGGATTCAGATATTTCAAATTTTAAGTTTAAACTAGAAAACCTCCGTGTACTGCTAGGGGAGGTATTAGCGGCTCTGAATGATTGTAACACCGTTGCAATCCCAGAGAAATTATGTAGGCTGGATAGATACTATGCGGTACCGGCGAGTACTGACGTATTTCCTATACCTAAGAGGCTTACAGAGATAATTACTAAGGAGTGGGATAGGTCCGGTGTACCCTTTTCCCCCCCTCCTGTATTTAGAAAAATGTTTCCAATAGACGCCACCACACAGGACTTATGGCAGACGGTCCCTAAGGTGGAGGGAGCGGTTTCTACTCTGGCTAAGCATACCACTATCCCGGTGGAGGATAGCTGTGCTTTTTCAGATCCAATGGATAAAAAATTAGAGGGTTACCTTAAGAAAATGTTTGTTCAACAAGGTTTTATATTGCAACCCCTTGCATGTATTGCGTCTGTCACGGCTGCGGCTGCATTTTGGTCCGAGTCTCTGGAAGAGACTCTCGACTCAGTAACTATAGATGAGATTTCAAATAAGCTTAAAACCATTAAGCTAGCTAATTCATTTATTTCAGATGCCGTAGTACATTTAACTAAACTTACGGCTAAGAATTCCGGATTCGCCATTCAGGCACGCAGAGCACTGTGGCTAAAATCCTGGTCAGCTGATGTTACTTCTAAATCTAAATTACTTAACATACCTTTCAAAGGGCAGACATTATTTGGGCCTGGTTTGAAAGAAATTATCGCTGACATTACAGGAGGTAAAGGCCATGCCCTGCCTCAAGACAGAGCCAAACCAAGGGCTAGACAGTCTAATTTTCGTGCCTTTCGTAACTTCAAGGCAGGAGCAGCATCAACTTCCTCCGCTCCAAAACAGGAAGGAACTGTTGCTCGTTACAGACAGGGCTGGAAACCTACCCAGACCTGGAACAAGGGCAAGCAGGCCAGAAAACCTGCTGCTGCCCCTAAGACAGCATGAAGTGAGGGCCCCCAATCCGGAAACGGATCTAGTAGGGGGCAGACTTTTTCCTGCCCTTTAAAGGGCATTCAGCTCATTGCCCGAGCCCTAATCTAAAAATAAAAACCCACCCCAAAACGAAAAAAATACATTACACAAAATAACAAGCAAATGATCAAAAATAATAAAACTTATTCCTATTCTAATACCCATATAAAAAAAACACCCCAAAATAAAAAACCTAATCTAGAATAAACTACCAATAGCCCTTAAAAGGCATTGCCCTAAGTTAAACAGCTCTTTTACCTGAAAAACTAACATTACAAACCCCCAATAGGAATGCAAGGGACGCCATTTTGAATTGCGTACCTTGCATTGAAGATTCAGTATACGGCGGCGACCGTATGAAGAGGGTGCTCCACACTGGATATCTTCAGGATGGACCCGCTCCGTGCCGCCGGGATGAAGATAGAAGATGCCGCCTGGATGAAGATAGAAGAGGCAGCCTGGATAAGGAATTCGCCGCCTGGATGAAGACTTCTCGCAGCCTGGATAAGGACTTCGCCGCCTGGATGAAGATAGAAGAGGCCGCCTGGATGAAGACTTCTCGCCGCCTGGATAAGGACTTCGCCGCCTGGATGAAGATCGTTCAAGCGGGACTTCAAAAACTGTAAGTGGATCTTCGTTGGTTAGTGATAGGTTTTTTTAAGGGTTTTTGGGTGGGGGTTATTTTTAGTTTAGGGTTTGGGCTATTCGTAAACAAGCTAAATGCCCATACAAATGCCCTTTTCAGGGCAATGGGTAGCTTAGGTTTTTGTTAGTTAGGTTTTTTTATTTTGGAGGGTTGGTTGGGTGGTAGGTTTTACTGTTGGAGGGGTCTTTGTATTGTTTTTACAGGTAAAAGAGCTGTTTAACTTAGGGCAATGCCCTACAAAATGCCCTTTTAAGGGCTATTGGTAGTTTATTGTAGGCTAGGGTTTTTTATTTTGGGTGGGCTTTTTTATTTTTATAGGGCTATTAGATTAGGTGTAATTCTTTTTTATTTTTGATAATTTGTTTTGTTATTTTTCGTAATTTAGTGTTTGTTATTTTTTGTAACTTAGTCTTTTTTATTTTTTGTATATATATAGTTTATTTAATTGGTAGTTAGTTTAATTTTAGTTTCATAGTTATATTAGTTTAATTGTTAGTGTAAACTTAGTTTTTTTAATTTGACAGTTAAGTTTCAATTTAAGATAGGGAAATTGTAATTTTAATATAAAGTTAGGGGGCGTTAGGTTTAGGGGGTTACTAGTTTAAATGAGTTTATTGGGATGTGGGGGCTTTCGGTTTAGGGGTTAATAGGTTTATTTAGCATATTTTGTTGTGGGGGGCTTTTGGTTTAGGGGTTAATAACTTTAGTATACTGGGGACGATGTGGGCGGAAGGCAGATTAGGGGTTAATAATATTTCAATAGTGTTTGCGATGTGGGAGGGCGGCGGTTTAGGGGTTAATAACTTTAGTATAGTGGCGGCGATGTCGGGGAGTGGCGAAATAGGGGTTAATAAATTTTATTAGTGGTGGCGATGTTGGGAGCGACAGATTAGGGGTTAATAAATTTAATATAGTATTTGCTATGCGGGAGGGCCTCGGTTTAGGGTTTAATAGGTAGTTTATGGGTGTTTAGTACACTTTGTGACAGTTTAGTTATGAGTTTTATGTAATAGTTTTGTAGCGTAAAACTCATAACTACTGGTCTCAGATTGTGAAACGGATCTTGTCGGTATAGGCTGGAAAGCAAGCTTTTTAGCCTCACTGCAAAACTTGTAATGGCAGCGCTATGGAAGTCCCATGAAAAAACGTAATTTTTACGAGTGCAGGACTGACGTTGCGTTACAGGCTAAAAGGCTTGCGGTACAGCTATATCGACAAGACTTGTAATGGCTGTGGTGCTGTTTTAACGGAAAATGACAATTTTTTTCAGTGTTAAAACCCGAACGCAAAACTTGTAATCTAGGTGATAGAATTTGACGGTAGATAAAAACCAAAAAGGCCCATCAAGTCTACCTATATCACATGTTACTTTTTATTGGGATGAAAAGTTAGTTAAGAAGCAGCAGTCATTAAGAAATGCTGTCGGCATATAGCAAGGTCTAACGGACATGATTTTATACAGCGAAACATGTCCGCTCGACCCTTAATAAACCTACCCCTTTGTGTTTACTACCTAAATTGGAAATTTATTCCATAAATCCACCACCCTTTTTGTAAAAAAATGTTTCCTCACATTTCTCCTGAATCAGCTACCTTCTAACTTAAGATTTTGACCCCTTGTTTTAGCATTTATTTTTTGTGGAAAATTATTTCAGATACCTCTTCATTAAGTCATTTCATATTTGAAGGTTTCTACCATGTCACCTCTTTCCTTTCTCTCCTCTAAACTATACATATTTAGATAATAGAGTCTTTCTTTGTACATCTTATATTTTAAACTGTGTACCATTTTAGTAGCCCTCTTTTTAACGGTTTCTAGTTTATTTATATCCTTTTGGAGATATGGAGGCCCATTTATCAAGCTCCGAATGGAGCTTGAGGGCCCGTGTTTCTGGCGAACCTGCAGCCTGCTGTCTAAAGACCGCTACTCCATAACCCTGTCCGCCTGCTCTGAGCTCGCCACAATTCAACCCGATAGAGTACGATTGGGTTGATTGACACACTCCTGCTTGCGGCCGATTGGCCGCAAATCTGCAGGGGGCGGCATTACACCAGCAGCTCACAAGAACTGCTGGTTCAATGCTGAATACGGAGAGCGTATTGCTCTCCTCATTCAGCGAGGTCTGTCGGACCTGATCCGCACTGTCGGATCAGGTCCGACAGACCTTTGATAAATAGGCCTCATGGTCTCCAGAAGTGTACACAGGCCAGTTAAGGCCTAACTAATGATCTGTAAAGTTGTATAAGAACCTTGCTTTTTCTACTACAAATACCTCTCCCAGTATTCCACTGGCTGCACTGCTGAATTGTGTAATTTTAATCATCTGAAATGATAATTCCCAATTTCTATTCCTCTTTAATTACAGTAAGTAATGTACCATTGAGACTATAATTGGCCTTTGGGTTTTTGGACCCTATATGCATAATTTTGCTCTTGGTAATATTACATTTCAGATCCCATTTATTTGTCAAGTCCTCCAGTTTTTTAATATCACTGTTCATTTGATCCACCCCTCCTGGAATATCAACTTTGTTACTGTAAGGGTTCTTATCTGCGGGATCTTCCGGTCAAGCCCATCTGGTCTTGGTGAATGCAGAGAGTGCCCTCCACGTGGGACGCAGAGACTCCGGATTTCCTTCAGCTGAGGCTACAGCTCTCTAGGTATGCGTGGCCGTGCGCTTCATAGATTTTAGGGGGCCACGTCTTAATTACAGGAAATCCCACCTGGAGGACTCAGGTTTTGGAGTTCCTATAAAAACTCAATCTGGGCTGAATTATTACCTTCCAACCTTATTCCCAGTTCCTGTGAAGCAAGGGCATACTTACCTGCTACCTGTGTATGTTCACCTTGTTCCATAGACCCTTGCATACTTACCTTGTACCTGTTTATACTTACCTTGTTCAAGAGACTCTTGCATACTTACCTTGTACCTGTGTATGCTCCCCTTGTTCAGAGACCATAACTTATCCATTTGCAAGAGCAGTAGATGACGGCACTATTTCCTGCCATGTAGTGCTCCAGATGCCTACCTAGGTGTATCTTCAACACAGCATATCATGGGAATAGAGCAGATTTTATAATAGCTACAAATTGAAAATTTTTGTCAAATGGTATATTCTGACTGAATCACAAAAGAAAATCTTTCATATCCTTTTAACTTGAGCTCAATTGGAGTTTTTATTGTAAAGCAGGTAGGATCTGTATAGGTTGAACTTGAGGGACTTCAGTCTTCTTTAAACCTCATCTACTATAGCAAAATAGGACCTAAAACAATTGCTATTATCAGGTCAAAATTCACCATGACTTTGAATATGATGCGTGTGCATTATTTAAAGGAATATAATCTACACAATAAACTAGCCTATTTATGTTCCTCATCAGCAGAAGAAGAATTGATCTACTACACAAAAGTGTGAACTCCACCTGAGGATAATGTTCATATAAGAATTATGCAGCACAGGAAAGCTTCTTGATCTGATACTGTCAAAGAAAATGGCAAAAAGTAAAATTGTACCTCACCAACCTAATTACGAAGAGAATTTCAGTATGACACACTCTGGATCCCTTCTTAGCTTCTTAGTTGTCTGACTCGTGGATTATTCTATTATTACCTCCTCCAAATGACGGCAATGCTGAAGTGGCGGCAGGTGAATTTTTTTGTTAGTGGGGCACCTAGGCTCCTCACAAATTTAGTGAGCAAAAAAGAGGAAGGGACCTCTCAAAAGACTGCACATATAGCACTCTAAGCCTGGACTAGTAGTGGAGTAGCTCCACTACTAGTCCAGGTTTAGAGTGCTATATGTGCAGTCTTTTGAGAGGTCCCTTCCTCTTTTTTGCTCAGTATATTACATACTGCACAGCACCAACTTTTCTGCTATAATAAGAATGTAGACAAGAACAAGGGTTTTTGTCAGCTAATACTAATATAGAAAAGGTCGCCGTTGTGGTGCCACTGTATTTGCGTTGTGGTAATCCTCACAAATTTAGCCCTGTGTGATATCCCACCCTATGGGGCTGATTTATCATGTGTCTGGCGGACATGATCCGGTGTAGCGATCATGTCTGTCAGACATCGATAAATGCCGACGGCATGCATAAACCCACACTCTGACATGCACACACACACACAAGCAGCTACACTCTCACACACATACTGTTACACACACATGCTCACACTCACAGATATCATGCACACTGTCACATACAGACAAGCTTTCACACACACACAAACATGCATATACTCAAATACAAAACAGAAGTTGTTAAGCTGTCTCAGGTGATATGAAATTAAACTACCCACCTCACAGAATTTTACAACATAACATAGTATAACATATTTATGTATTTTTAAATATATTGGGCCAGATTACAAGTGAAGTGCTAAATATCACTTTAGTGAAAGTGATATTTGCACTCCACTGTGTAATACCAGCGCACGCTAATGTGCGCTGGTATTACAAGTTGTCAGCAATGCGAAAGCTAGCTTATATGCACACATATACACAATAACATAGACATGCATACGCACACATACATACAAACAGCTACACTCTCACACACATGCTCATGATCACACATATCACATACAGACAAGCTTTCACACACAAATATGCATATACTCAAAACAAAACAGAAGTGTCTCAGTTGATATGGCCACCATACATACTTTATCGTACATGAGTGTGGAATGTAGTACAAGATTAGAAAATTAACTGTCAGCTCTTTATCATAGGAAATCCAAGCCTCAGAGTGATCGCTGCAGTTGTGTAGTTACTTTTGGGCGGAACAAGCTGCTACCGTCTCAGCACTCAATACGGTGGTTTCGTATTGCTACATGCTGAGGCTTGGATTTCCTGCGATAAAGAGCTGACAGTGCAGGATCGTCTGTACACTGGGAGCTGCAGCAGCAGTACAAAATCCACAGTTCAGTTCACAGTGAGTCTATTTGTTTTCATTCTTGGCAAAGAGTCGTCATTGGACTATTCGGGCGAGAATTGATGATAAAGAAAGAAAAAATATATACCATACTCCTGTGAGATACCAAGGCCACGTATATCCCTAGGAAAGTTGGAAGTTTCTACCAATCAAGTGGCATAAGAAAGACCACAGAGCTGATCAGACATCACCAGGGACAACTATTCCATCTTAACATAGGATTCACGGGGGTTAACCAACCACAGACCAAGGAATTAACCAAGTCTTCATCTTTCTGTTTGAGATCATACATTACCTCATATGATTGAGGTAATTTCCGGTAAGTAAATCCTCTACCAATCCCAGCATTATTTTACGAACTTTTTGTAAACTGCTTTTATCAAACATTTTTATGCTAATCCTTGAATGTTGAAAAGTAAGATTAGTAGTGTTTAGAAACATAAAATGTGATATCATCTGAATTGCCACATATCTGTGCGCAGAAACCTAATTTTGATTTATTCTCTTTACTATAACATATATATTTATGTGTTTATATGTGTATATACACACATTAACACATAAATATATATGCATATACATATATATTTATTGGAAACACACAGTTCCCATTGACCACAATGTAAAGGCACTTTTCCGTATTTTCCTAACACCCCACTCCCGCCAATTTTACCCCCAAAATACTGCCTAGTACAGTTATTTTATTAAAAATAAAGATGCTGCTATCTTTTTTTTTTAGTGAAATACACTACACTGTATTTTTGGAGCATTTGGGGCACATTTGTAATATTAATCAAAGATCTGATCTCTGGTTAATTTCATAAGCGCTAATTGGTACCGCAGGCTTGTAATGGCTGGTTAATTATTGCACCCCACAAACGGGCACGCGATAATTTAGCACTCCACTTGTAATCTAGCCCATAGTATTTTAAAAGCTTGCTAACCAGATCTATAAAATGAAAAGGTAGGGTAGCCCTGAGTTACCTAATACAGGGAATAAGATTCTGTTTTAAGTCACACACTACTAATTTATAAGTAATTCTATTACTAATAATCACTAACCCACTCTTCTAATGATTATCTCAGTGCTGCTAGTATCCTGCAGGCTAAAGACCAAACTGCACTAGTAATTACTTGGACACTCTACTGGTTAATAACTACCATTCAGTGAATTGCTTGCACTAATAAAATCACTCTACTTGTACCTAATCCAGCTGCTTGTAACGAGAGTGCGCCGAGTTAGTGTTTCATACTACTAAATTCGTACTCTATTAAGGATACTTAAACGGGCAAACGATTTTATCAGTTTTTTAAAAAAATGGCTTTATTAGCACAATGCACTTACAGCTTTATATGGAGCAAATGGACATGTTATTTTATTTTTACGATAGGCAGCTTGTCAGTGAAGCATCAGTAGTGATAGTAAACACTGCTGCAAAACTTTGAGGCCATGAAAAACCCCCAGAAAAAAACATGACCTGGTCTTCATCTCACTCCCGCACATACTGATGAGCCTCCACTGCTGCACATCCTCACTTTGCCTCAGCCTGAGCCCTTCACCGCCACCCTCTTATGCAAGGAGCTGATTCATTGAAGAATGATATAGTATAATCCTCCAATCAATCAGATTGTTGCATCTTGCAGCTACAACTGCCTCCTGAGTTCCCAAGCTTTCCCAGGCTGAATTCCCAGGGGAAGAAAAATGCTGTCATAAAAATATTAAAATAAAAATGGCAGCATTTAAAAAAATAAAATAAAATATTGCAGCAACAGTTGGCCCCCGACGCAGGGCCCCCTAACAGCGGGGCCCTAGGCTACTTCCTCACTTAACTTGCCCTAAGGCCGGCCCTGGTCAAACCTTAAGCAGACCATAACCATTTTTTTCTGTTATCCTTATCTTTGGAAATTGCAAGATATTAAGAGTAGTGATGTCGCGAACCTAAAAATTTTGGTTCGCAAACGGCGGACTCAAACTTCCGCTACTGTTCGCGAACCGCCATTGACTTCAATAGGCAGGCGAACTTTAAAACCCACAAGGACTCTTACTGGCCACAATAGTGATGGAAAAGTTGTTTCACCTGGACTGTGGCATGCCGGATGGGGATCCATGGCAAAACTCCCACGGAAAATTACATAGTTGATGCAGAGTCTGGTTTTAAGCCATAAAGTGCCGTAATCACCTAACATTCCTAAATTGTTTTTGAATAACGTGCTTTATACGTGTAGTATCGATCAAGTAGTGACAGACCAAACTCCCCGTGTAACGCACCGCAAACAACGGCAAACAGTCCATTTGCACAACCACGTGTTAGATAGATTTGATAGTTAGATACATACATTACATAGATCAGTAGATGCAATATACATATGATAGATACAAATTACATAGATCAATAGATGCAATATACATTTGATGATAGATACCAATTACATAGATCAATCGATGCAACATACATTTGATAGATATGAATTACATAGATCAAAAGATGCAATATACATTTGATAGATACGAATTACATCGATCAATAGATGCAATTTATATTTGATAGATACGATTGATAGTTAGATAGATTTGATAGATAAATAGATAGATTTGATAGATATATGATTTCCCTGACAGAGTATAACAATAAGACATGCGGTCTGGGACTGGGACCCATGGTGTGTTAAGTAGTATTATTCTTAGCAGTTTACTACCTGTTACTCCCCCTATCGGGGGAGGTCTATATGGGCTGCATTTTTGGAACAGGGAGATGGAAGAAGATGATTGGTCTGTCCTCCTACTTCAAATTTGGCCTAAACACAAGTGGCTGTCTCAAATCAGTCCGGCCACGAGATAGATAGATTTGATAGATATACATAGATTGATAGTTAGATAGAATCGATAGAAGATAAATAGATCAATTTGTTAGATATATAATTACCCTTACAAAGTATAATAATAAAACATGCGGTCTGGGAGCCATGGTAACTAGGTTGTGTTAAGTAGTACTATTCTTAGCACTTTAATCCCTGTAACTCCCCCTATCGGGGGAGGTCTATATGGCCTGCATGATCACCCTGACAAATTATAACAACAAGACATGCGGTCTGGGACCCATGGTAACTAGGTTTTGTTTATATTAGTACTATTCTTAGCACTTTAATCCATGTTACTCCCCCTATCTGTGTAGGTCTATATGGCCTGCATGATTTTTTTAAAAAAATTTACAATAATGTTAAGCAGATATGAGTGGTGGCTGGCACAGCAATTAACCACAGTATATGCTGTGTAAGCCTGACACACAAGCCTGATAGAAAATGAAATTAGATTACACTAGCAAAATGATTTAAAAGTTTTTTTTTTTTTAAATTTACAATAATGTTAAGCAGATATGAGTGGTGGCTGGCACAGCAATTAACCACAGTATATGCTGTGTAAGCCTGACACACAGGCCTGATAGAAAATGAAATTAGATTACACTAGCAAAATGATTTAAAAGTTTTGTTGTTTAAATTTACACTAATGTTAAGCAGATATGAGTGGTGGCTGGCACAGAGCAATTAACCACAGTATATGCTGTGTGAGCCTGAGACACAGGCCTGATAGAAAATGAAATTAGATTACACTAGCAAAATGATTTAAAAGTTTTTTTTTTTTAAATTTACAATAATGTTAAGCAGATATGAGTGGTGGCTGGCACAATAATTAACCACAGTATATGCTGTGTGAGCCTGAGACACAGGCCTGATAGAAAATTAAATTAGATTACACTAGCAAAATGATTTAAAAGTTTTTTTTTTTTAAATTTACAATAATGTTAAGCAGATATGAGTGGTGGCTGGCACAGCAATTAACCACAGTATATGCTGTGTAAGCCTGACACACAGGCCTGATAGAAAATTAAATTAGATTACACTAGCAAAATGATTTAAAAGTTTTGTTGTTTAAATTTACACTAATGTTAAGCAGATATCAGTGGTGGCACTAATCACAGTATATGCTGTGAGCCTCACGCACAGGCTGAAAGCCAGGCAAATGCAAATAAAATTACAAATAATAATAAAAAAAAACGACTGAAGTTCTAGCCCTAAAAAGGGCTTTTTGGGGTGCTGTCCTTACAGCAGAGATTAGATGAGTCCTTCAGGACTGTAGTGGACACTAAATACAATAGCCTAGCTATCTATTTCCCTATAATGTCAGCATCAGCAACACTAAACCTCCTCTCACTAAGAAAGCAGGATCATAATGAATCTAAAATGGCTGCTGCCCAGGAGCTGGGAGGGTTTGTGAGGGAGTGTCTGCTGCTGATTGGCTCAAATGTGTCTGAAGGCTGTGAGATACAGGGTCAAAGTTTCCTCAATGACGACGAATAGGGGGCGGATCGAACATTGCATATGTTCGCTGGGAACTGTTCTCCGGCAAACTGTTCACGACATCACTAATTAAGAGTAATTAAAGGCTTTTGATTTAATTCTCAGAATTATTCAGTATACATTAATTACAAAACTGTGAGCACAAAGAGGAAACTGAATTACCAACTCATCTGTAAAAAACAACAAAATAAAGTTTAATTTAAACATAATTTTTTATACCCGTTCACCCTTCTGGAATTCAAAAGCTGATTACTTAAAGGGACACTAATGTCAAAATTCAACTTTCATGATTCAGAAAGATGAAGCAATTTTAAGCAAATGTATAATTTACAGTGTATATTTACAGTGTACATTTATATGAGTCTGTAATTGGCTGATGGCTGTCATGTGACACAGTGGGCAAGGACTACGAAACAATCTTTCTCCTGTTAAGTGTGGTCAGTCCACGGGTCATCATTACTTCTGGGATATTAACTCCTCCCCAACAGGAAGTGCAAGAGGATCACCCAAGCAGAGCTGCTATATAGCTCCTCCCCTCTACGTCACACCCAGTCATTCTCTTGCACCCAACTAATAGATAGGATGTGTGAGAGGACTGTGGTGATTATACTTAGTTTTTATACCTTCAATCAAAAGTTTGTTATTTTAAAATAGCACCGGAGTGTGTTGTTCCTTCTCAGGTAGAATTTGAAGAAGAATCTACCTGAGTTTTTTGTATGATTTTAGCCGGCGTAGTTAAGATCATTTTGCTGTTCTCTGCCATCTGAGGAGTGAGGTAAACTTCAGATCAGGGGACAGCGGGCAGGTTCACCTGCAAAGAGGTATGTAGCAGTATATTATTTTCTGAGGAATGGAATTGACTGAGAAAATACTGCCAATACCGATATAATGTAAGTTCAGCCTTAAATGCAGTAGTAGCAACTGGTATAAGGCTGTCATGTATGTATATTTACACTTCAGTATTCAGGATAATACTGTATGCATAAAACTTTTAGCCTAACTTGCAGTGGGAACGACTAGCAGCAGGCTTTCTAATGACACTTCATTTTATTTGATGTTAAACGTTTTGCTGGCATGTTAAATCGTTTATTTATCTAAGGTACTGGGTGAAAAATTGTTTTGGGCACTGTTTTTCCACTTGGCTGTCGTTTTATTTAATTTAAGACAGTTTACTGATCTCCCTCACTGTTGTGTGTCAGGGGGAGGGGCCTATTTTGGCGCTTTTACTACGCATGAGAAATTCAGTCACAAGTCTGTTTTCTTCCCTGCATGATCCGGATCGTCTCTACAGAGCTCAAGGGTCTTCAAAAATTATTTTGAGGGAGGTAATCACTCACAGCAGACCTGTGAGACTGTGCTTTGACTGTGATAAAAAACGTTTATTTTCTGTACTTTTTTTCTGCTGTTTAAGGGTTAGTTATCCATTGCTAATGGGGGCAATCCTTTGCTAAATTGTATTTTTTACCGGGAAAAATTTGATTTTATAGTTTCTCCGGTTCATTGTTACTCAACTGTCATAATTTTTTTCTGTGCTTCTTAAAGGCACAGTACGTTTTTCATATTATATGTGCTAAAGCCAAGGTGGAGCCCAATAGAAATTTATGTACTAATTGCATTGATGCTACTTTAAATAAAAGTCAATCTGTACAAATTGAACATCATTCACCAAACAACGAGGGGAAAGTTATGCCGACTAACTTGCCTCACGTGTCAGTACCCGCATCTCCCACTCGGGAGGTGCGTGATATTGTAACGCCGAGTACTTCAGGGCGGCCATTACAAATCACCCTACAGGACATGGCTAATGTTATGACTGAAGTTTTGTCTAAATTACCAGAACTTAGAGGTAAGCGAGATCACTCTGGGGTGAGAACAGAGTGCGCTGATAATAATAGGGCCATGTCAGATACTGCGTCACAACTTGCAGAACATGAGGACGGAGAGCTTCATTATGCAGGTGACGGTTCTGATCCAAATAGAGTGGATTCAGATATTTCAAATTTTAAGTTTAAACTAGAAAACCTCCGTGTACTGCTAGGGGAGGTATTAGCGGCTCTGAATGATTGTAACACCGTTGCAATCCCAGAGAAATTATGTAGGCTGGATAGATACTATGCGGTACCGGCGAGTACTGACGTATTTCCTATACCTAAGAGGCTTACAGAGATAATTACTAAGGAGTGGGATAGGTCCGGTGTACCCTTTTCCCCCCCTCCTGTATTTAGAAAAATGTTTCCAATAGACGCCACCACACAGGACTTATGGCAGACGGTCCCTAAGGTGGAGGGAGCGGTTTCTACTCTGGCTAAGCATACCACTATCCCGGTGGAGGATAGCTGTGCTTTTTCAGATCCAATGGATAAAAAATTAGAGGGTTACCTTAAGAAAATGTTTGTTCAACAAGGTTTTATATTGCAACCCCTTGCATGTATTGCGTCTGTCACGGCTGCGGCCGCATTTTGGTCCGAGTCTCTGGAAGAGACTCTCGACTCAGTAACTATAGATGAGATTTCAAATAAGCTTAAAACCATTAAGCTAGCTAATTCATTTATTTCAGATGCTGTAGTACATTTAACTAAACTTACGGCTAAGAATTCCGGATTCGCCATTCAGGCACGCAGAGCACTGTGGCTAAAATCCTGGTCAGCTGATGTTACTTCTAAATCTAAATTACTTAACATACCTTTCAAAGGGCAGACATTATTTGGGCCTGGTTTGAAAGAAATTATCGCTGGCATTACAGGAGGTAAAGGCCATGCCCTGCCTCAAGACAGAGCCAAACCAAGGGCTAGACAGTCTAATTTTCGTGCCTTTCGTAACTTCAAGGCAGGAGCAGCATCAACTTCCTCCGCTCCAAAACAGGAAGGAACTGTTGCTCGTTACAGACAGGGCTGGAAACCTACCCAGACCTGGAACAAGGGCAAGCAGGCCAGAAAACCTGCTGCTGCCCCTAAGACAGCATGAAGTGAGGGCCCCCAATCCGGAAACGGATCTAGTAGGGGGCAGACTTTCTCTCTTCGCCCAGGCTTGGGCAAGAGATGTCCAGGATCCCTGGGCGTTAGAGATCATATCTCAGGGATATCTTCTGGACTTCAACACTTCTCCTCCAAAAGGGAGATTTCATCTTTCAAGGTTGTCAACAAACCAGATAAAGAAAGAGGCGTTTCTACGCTGTGTACAAGATCTGTTACTAATGGGAGTGATCCACCCGGTTCCGCGGTCGGAACACGGACAGGGGTTTTACTCAAATCTGTTTGTGGTTCCCAAGAAAGATGGAACCTTCAGACCAATCTTGGACTTAAAGATCCTAAACAAATTCCTAAGAGTTCCATCGTTCAAAATGGAAACTATTCGGACAATCCTACCCATGATCCAAGAGGGTCAGTACATGACCACAGTGGATTTAAAGGACGCTTACCTTCACATACCGATTCACAAAGATCATTACCGGTATCTAAGGTTTGCCTTCCTAGACAGGCATTACCAGTTTGTAGCTCTTCCATTCGGTTTGGCTACGGCTCCAAGAATCTTCACAAAGGTTCTGGGCGCTCTTCTGGCGGTACTAAGACCGCGAGGAATTTCGGTAGCTCCGTACCTAGACGACATTCTGATACAAGCTTCAAGCTTTCAAACTGCCAAGTCTCATACAGAGTTAGTACTGGCATTTCTAAGGTCGCATGGGTGGAAGGTGAATGAAAAGAAGAGTTCTCTCTTTCCACTCACAAGAGTTCCCTTCTTGGGGACTCTTATAGATTCTGTAGAAATGAAGATCTACCTGACAGAAGACAGGTTAACAAAGCTTCAAAATGCTTGCCGTGTCCTTCATTCCATTCAACACCCGTCAGTGGCTCAATGCATGGAGGTAATCGGCTTAATGGTAGCGGCAATGGACATAGTACCCTTTGCACGCCTACATCTCAGACCGCTGCAATTGTGCATGCTAAGTCAGTGGAATGGGGATTACTCAGATTTGTCCCCTACTCTGAATCTGGATCAAGAGACAAGAAATTCTCTTCTATGGTGGCTTTCTCGGCCACATCTGTCCAGGGGGATGCCATTCAGCAGGCCAGATTGGACAATTGTAACAACAGACGCCAGCCTATTAGGTTGGGGCGCTGTCTGGAATTCGCTGAAGGCTCAGGGATCATGGACTCAGGAGGAGAGTCTACTTCCAATAAACATTCTGGAATTGAGAGCAGTTCTCAATGCCCTTCTGGCTTGGCCCCAGTTAACAACTCGGGGGTTCATCAGGTTTCAGTCGGACAACATCACGACTGTAGCTTACATCAACCATCAAGGAGGGACAAGAAGCTCCCTAGCGATGATGGAAGTATCAAAGATAATTCGCTGGGCAGAGTCTCACTCTTGCCACCTGTCAGCATCCACATCCCGGGAGTGGAGAACTGGGAGGCGGATTTCCTAAGTCGTCAGACTTTTCATCCGGGGGAGTGGGAACTTCATCCGGAGGTCTTTGCCCAAATACTTCGACGTTGGGGCAAACCAGAGATAGATCTCATGGCGTCTCGACAGAACGCCAAGCTTCCGTGTTACGGGTCCAGATCCAGGGATCCGGGAGCGGTCCTGGTAGATGCTTTGACAGCACCTTGGACCTTCGGGATGGCTTATGTGTTTCCACCCTTCCCGATGCTTCCTCGATTGATTGCCAGGATCAAACAGGAGAGAGCATCGGTGATTCTAATAGCGCCTGCGTGGCCACGCAGGACCTGGTATGCAGATCTAGTGGACATGTCATCCTGTCCACCTTGGTCTCTGCCTCTGAGACAGGACCTTCTGATCCAGGGTCCTTTCAAACATCAAAATCTAATTTCTCTGAAGCTGACTGCTTGGAAATTGAACGCTTGATTTTATCAAAACGTGGATTTTCTGAGTCAGTAATTGATACCTTAATACAGGCTAGGAAGCCTGTTACCAGAAAGATTTACCATAAAATATGGCGTAAATACTTACATTGGTGCGAATCCAAGAGTTACTCATGGAGTAAGGTTAGGATTCCTAGGATATTGTCTTTTCTACAAGAAGGTTTAGAAAAGGGTTTATCCGCTAGTTCCTTAAAGGGACAGATTTCAGCTCTGTCCATTCTTTTACACAAACGTCTGTCAGAAGTTCCAGACGTTCAGGCTTTTTGTCAGGCTTTGGCCAGGATTAAGCCTGTGTTTAAAACTGTTGCTCCACCATGGAGTTTAAACTTAGTTCTTAACGTTTTACAGGGTGTTCCGTTTGAACCCCTTCATTCCATGGATATCAAATTGTTATCTTGGAAAGTTCTGTTTTTAGTGGCTATTTCATCGGCTCGAAGAGTCTCTGAATTATCGGCCTTACATTGTGATTCTCCTTATCTGATTTTTCATTCAGACAAGGTAGTTCTGCGTACTAAACCTGGGTTCTTACCTAAGGTGGTCACTAACAGGAATATCAATCAAGAGATTGTTGTCCCATCATTGTGTCCTAATCCTTCTTCAAAGAAGGAACGACTTCTACACAATCTAGATGTAGTCCGTGCCCTGAAATTTTATTTACAGGCAACTAAAGATTTTCGACAAACTTCTTCCCTGTTTGTCGTTTATTCTGGACAGAGGAGAGGTCAAAAAGCTTCTGCTACCTCTCTCTCTTTTTGGCTTCGTAGCATAATACGTTTAGCTTATGAGACTGCTGGACAGCAGCCTCCTGAAAGAATTACAGCTCATTCTACTAGAGCTGTGGCTTCCACTTGGGCCTTTAAGAATGAGGCCTCTGTTGAACAGATTTGCAAGGCTGCAACTTGGTCTTCTCTTCATACTTTTTCCAAATTTTACAAATTTGACACTTTTGCTTCTTCGGAGGCTGTTTTTGGGAGAAAGGTTCTTCAGGCAGTGGTTCCTTCCGTATAAAGATCCTGCCTGTCCCTCCCGTCATCCGTGTACTTTAGCTTTGGTATTGGTATCCCAGAAGTAATGATGACCCGTGGACTGACCACACTTAACAGGAGAAAACATAATTTATGCTTACCTGATAAATTCCTTTCTCCTGTAGTGTGGTCAGTCCACGGCCCGCCCTGTTTTTTATGGCAGGTCTAAATTTTGAAATTATACTCCAGTCACCACTGCACCCTTTAGCTTCTCCTTTCTCGTTGGTTCTCGGTCGAATGACTGGGTGTGACGTAGAGGGGAGGAGCTATATAGCAGCTCTGCTTGGGTGATCCTCTTGCACTTCCTGTTGGGGAGGAGTTAATATCCCAGAAGTAATGATGACCCGTGGACTGACCACACTACAGGAGAAAGGAATTTATCAGGTAAGCATAAATTATGTTTTCAAATTTCTCAGAAAAAAAATCTACTGATTATTTGAAATTCAGAGTAACTGCTGTCGCATTGTCTTTTTATTGTACATCTTTGGGCTATGTAATACTACTGTATTTAATGGTCCTTTAATAATTCTGGAGTGAAAAATTGAATGTATACTTACCGATAAATGTATTTCCTTTGGGTTGATGAGAGTCCATAGCTTCATAACATGTGGGATATATTCCATCATCTCAGGAGGAGGTCAAGAATCCTCACCACCACCTTGAGGTCTGAGAGTTTAACCTTCACATTGTCAAATTCAGCAAGCTGAGATCCTGGTGAAACAGAGGTCCTTGAGACAGAAGATCCTTCCTTAGGGGTAGGGTGCATGTAGGAAGAGAAGACATCTGAATTAGGTTTGCATACCAAGTTCTGCATGCCCATGCCAAAGCTATGAGAATTACTAAAGCTGAATCCTGTTTGATTCTTGCAATGACTCTTGAAAGAAGAAACAATTGGAAAAACAGGAACGCTAAATGAAATATTCAGGGACAAACTAAGGCAGCTATAATAGAGTTTTGGAGTCTCTATATCTGGCACAATATGCTTAAAGCTGTGATTCAGCTTGTAGATCATTAGATCTATACATGGTAGAATCCAATTTAGAATAAGCTAGTCCAATAGGTCTTTATAAAGAACCCATTCTCCTGACTGAACAGATTAAAGTAGTCAGCTTCCCAATTGTTCACTCCTTGAATATGAAGTTGATAGAGAATAGCTTTCCTTCTCTATTCATAAAAGAAAGATAGTCATTTCTTGCATGGTGAGTAAGATGCAAGTCCCCCCTTTATAGTTGATTTAAGCAACCGCTGTAAAGATGTCTGATCAGAAATGTAGATGGGATTTGACTGAAAATGGACTATGGCTTGAAGAGCTCTAAGAAAGGCTCGAAGTTCCAGAATGTTGAGTGGTAACCTTGCCTCGAGAGCGAACCAAACTCCTTGCATCCCTCGAGACCTCCAGATGGTGTCCCAGTCCAGGCGAGTGCTGATGTGAGCACAGAAAACAAAGAAAGGAAAGCAAAAAGGATGCATAAATGCTATAGAGCAGCGGTCGCCAACCAGTGGTCCGTGGACCACTGGTGGTCCACAAGAATAGATGTTGGTGGTCCTTGACACCATCAAGAAGAAATGAATCTCCTCTGATGGTGTCACCCCCCCGTCGCGCCGCAACTCCCTACAGTGCTGGACATCAGTGAAAACCGACGGAGGAGGAGTTAAATTACAATCTCCCTACACATGTTGCTTAGTACTGCGCAACTTGCGTAGCTAGATTGTATTTATTTATTTTTTATAAATACATTTCTATTCGGTTTTAGTATAAGGAGTAACAATTGGGGACACACAGGACCCCTGCACTAATGGACACAAACAGGTGGATCAGACACGCAGGTCCGGATAAAATTATTATCAAAACATTGATATATCAGGTGACCCTTCCTTAATAAGGGAAGGGGACTTTAAATAAATTATTCTAACATGTAAAAACATTAATAGGATCGATACATTACAGCAAAGTCTCAAGAGTCGGGGTAAAGGCAGGTATTGGGGGGGATGCAGTTCCTGTCCAACCTTTCTTCAGGGGGGGTGTCTTAGGGATGGAAAAGTAGTCAGTTGGTTAACTAATTATTAGGTGAGACGTCTTACGCCGTGACCGATGGCTGCCAGAGAGTGCCAAACTTATCTTTCCAGTCAGCCCAGGTCATTTTAAACAAGTCAGCTTTGTTAAGCAAGTGATGTATATCTTTTTCCATAGTGTACAAGTATGCCATTGTGTTCAGAATTTCAGCCCATGTTGGTGGGGACTCCTTTTTCCAGGACCTAGCAATATTAGTTTTGATAGAGGACAGAAGGTATATGCATAACAGACTGTGGTGCTTTGGGGGGGAATGTAAGTCTAAATGTAGGAGGGTTGTGGCCGGGATTCTAGGTATCCTGATCTCCAGTGTGGATAGGGTACGGAAACACAGATCCCATAGGGGTTTGATTTTTGGACATTCCCACCATGCATGAATCATATCACCCGGGAGGCCACACCTCTGCCAACATAAGGGGGAAGTTTCCGGGAACATCTTGGATAGCCGCGTGGGAACCAAGTACCAGTGGGATATGACTTTGTAGTGTGTTTCAAACATTGTTATGCAGTGTAATGTTTTCTTAGTCAGTGTGAGAGATCTCTGCCAATTGTTGACTGGGATGTGAGTGTGTAGAAGGGCGTCCCACATAGCCAAGTGTAGTGCTGGTTCAGGAGGTATAGTTCCTTTAAGAAGATTATAATGTGTTGACAATAGCTTGAACAGTCTATGACCCCTGTGCCAGATGGACTCCCATGGGGTAAGGGGACGGGAAGAGCTGGGGACAAATCCCCAACTTGTAAGGAAACTTGATTCTGATGAGTTCGAAGTGGAGGAAGGGTGGAATACCCATGTGTTTTTCTAATCGGTCTAGTTTAATGAATCTGTCTTGGTGATTCGTTGATCAAAAGTCTGAATCGAGCTCAGGTATTAGGGTGCGTTTCCACTAGCCCCGTGAGAAGACCAGTAACAGGAGGGGTGGGGTGCGATAAGTCAGCAGTGACAAATCTTATCCCAGACTGAGAGGCACTCTAACATTATGGGATTAGTGATACCAAGAATTCTGCGACTATGGGATGGGGTCCAAATCAGATCTCTGAGTAATATGTTGGAAGGTAGCGAGGCCTGTTCGATGTCTCTCCATTTGTCATGTGACTGAAGTACCCCCCCATTGGGATACATGCGTGAGCATTGCCCCCTTATAGTACTTAATAATAGAAGGGAAGGCCAGACGGCCTAAGTAAATGGGAAACTGCAGGGTTCTTTGAGCAATTCTGAGAGTCTTGCACAGCCAAATTAACTTTATAAATTCACTTTGAAATTGTAACAAAAGGTGTAAGGGCACCTTAATCAGAAGGCACCTAAACAAATAGGTAAGCTTTGGAAGGAAAGATATTTTAAGAGAAGCAATTCGACCCATCCAAAAAATGGACTTATGGTCCCACTTGTGTTTCAGGGTTCTCAGTTCTGCCAAAAGCGGGAGATAGTTATCCTTGACCATCTGAGCTACACTTTTAGATAACCTTACTCCAAGATGTGTAACCTGCTCCGTTGTCCAAGTAAATTTAAATTTGTTTTTCAGGTTGAGGATATAATCTTGGGAGTATCCCCACCAGTATACCTCAGTTTTCAAAGTGTTGAGCTTGTAAAAGGAGAGGTCTCCAAAAGCTTCCAGCATCTCCAGAAGTATGGGGATGGTACAAGCAGGGTCTGCAGAGAATATGGTAATGTCGTTGGCGAACAATGAGATTTTATGCTGTGTTCCGAATAGTGTAATCCCTTCCAGCCCCTTTTTTGAAGGTATCTGCTCTGCAAGGAGCTCAACCGCCAGAGTAAACAGCAGGGGTGACAGAGGGCAGCCTTGTCTGGTGCCATTTGAAATCGAGAATGGGAGGGATTGAAATCCCAGGCCCCTAACCGTAGCCATCGGCCTAGAATAGAGGGCTTGAATGGCAAGACGGGTTTCAGGAGGGAATTTAAAAGCTTTGATAGTTTCCCAAAGGTAGGCCCATCTGACACGCTTGAAAGCTTTCTTGGCATCCAAAGAGATAACCGAGAAAGCCTTATTCATTGTAGTCGATTCGCAAGCAACATTAATGTGATGCCTGGTGTTGTCAGGTCCCTCTCGACTATAAATTAAACTTACCTGATCTGGATTTAGAGTATATTTTGACATCCACATTAATTAAGGAAATTGGCCTGTAGTTGGAGCATATGGAGGGGTCTTTACTTGGTTTAGGGATCGTGACAATGGCAGCCTCCAAGAATTCTTTTCTGAAGCTTGCTGTTGGTGCGACAATATGAGTGTCGTGTTTGCTATCAACAGTCTTTCAGCTTCTTCCCCAATTGTTGTGAGGTACCTATAGTGGTTAGTGCTGATGTGTTTGTGGCACAATATTGACTTTTTGGCACGGCACGTGCCGGAATAAATAATGTAGTAGCGGACGCACTGTCTTGCTGTCAGTGGGATCTGTTTAGGAAGTTGGTTCTGGGAGGGGATGAAGTTGGTGCTTCTTGTACTTCATTTCTTTGGCAGGTGGCTGAGGGGGGACGTGCTGAGTTCGCTAGTGAGAGCATCATTGGCCCCTGCTACTTGGCGGGCCTACGTAAAAAACTGGGCAGAGTGGGAAGCCTTCCTGAAGGGTAAGGGTGTTCCTTTAGCAGCTGGTTCTCCTGCATTGTTACTTGAATGGATGGTGCATTTGAAGAAGTGTGGATGCCAAAAAGGGGCGATGGAGGGGAAGCTAGCAGCTTTATCATTTTTCAATAAATGGAGGGGCATCTGAGATTGTATGGGTACTTTCTTGGTCAGGCAAGTGATGAAAGGTTGGGGTAGAATTGAAGTTCGGTTGGTTGACAGGCGTGAACCGATTACAGTGCAGAGGTTAGAGACTTTGCTGGCAGTTTTGCCGAGTGTTTGTGTGGATTATTTATTTCGAGCAGCGTTTTCATTGGCATTCTTTGGGGCTCTTAGGATAGGTAAAATGGTGGCTCAGTCCAAGGTATCAGTAGGAGCTGGAATTGAAATGCAGCATGTCAGGTTCGATTTGAAAGCATTACTATTGTTCATCCCTTGATCTAAGACAGATCAAATAAGGAAAGGCATATGGTTGTTTATGAAACAGCAGTCTAACCCAGAGTTTTGTCCAGTAAAGCTTGTCTCTAAATACTCTAAGAGACGTCAAGGGAATTCAGGGCAATTTTTTTATTCACAGGCGCTAATTTGTCTAAATTCCTGTTTTGAATTGGGCAGCTGAAAAGGCTTGCCTTAACCTTGATGTCATAGCTCCCCATTAGTTTCGCATTGACTCAGCCACTAGTGCAGCAGCTGCTGGGTTACAGGAACAAGGTATACAGATGTTGGGTAGGTGGAGCTCAAAAAGGTACAAGCTGTACATTAGGCAATTAAGGGGAAACAACTAGTTAGAAGAATGCTGTTGGGTTAAGTTATAAGTGTTAGTACAGTTATTAAATTTCCTCTATTTTAGGTATAAGGACCCCTCCGTGTAGAGCGTGGATTGTTGGCCATTCGTATGTCCACTGGGCGGCAATCCACGCCTTGAAGCATCCGGGTGGCCAGCAGCTGGGGATTCGACCACATGCTGTTTCAATTAGATAGCTGGGGAGGAGGGGAATGCTTTGAAGAAATTTGCCGGGGTGTCTTGAAGAAGCATTTCTCTGCTGGGGAAGGCCTTCATTGATTGTGCTGCATCTGGGGGGAAATTATGTGGGTAGTGTGCTTTTGCTTGAATTAGCATCTATCATACAGTCGGAGGTTTGTGCGATTTCCAGGAGTGAGAGTGGCATGGTCAAATCTCATTGCTCGTTTGCAGTGGAGGCAGGTGAGGGTGCATAGGTCAGCTTATCGGATCAGGAAGAGGCTGAATAGAGGATGTAGGGAGGTTGATCGTGGAGGAAGGCAGGTTCGTGATCAGGCACGAAAATATTTTGGGGGACTGCAAACGCCTATATCAACCAGATGGACTAATGATGGACTAATGAAGGCTTAGATTTGTTTTTGACAAATTTTAAAGAGGCGTTTAGACGCCATGTGATATAGTTATGCCCTAGATTGGTTGTTGATGGCGGCAAAAGCTCCAATTATTAGGCCGTGGCAGGGTCACAGCCTAATACATTTTCTGGCTTCCGTAAGGGTGTGGTCGAGCTAATGGGAGGGGAATGATGTTGCAAGTCGCCGCTTGTAACGCCTCTCTGAGCAGGCGGACAGGAATCGCCGGAATTCAACCCGATTGAGTACAATCTGATTGATTGACACCCCCTGCTGGCGGCCCATTGGCCGCGAGTCTGCAGGGGGCGGCGTTGCACACAAGAGCTGCTGGTGCAATGCTGAATACGGAGAGCGTATTGCTCTCCGCATTCAGCGATGTCTTGTCGGATCAGGTCCGCAAGACATTTGTTAAATAGGCCTCTTTATCTCCTTTATTAAAAACAAAATTAACTGAAATTTTAAACTAAAATTTTAAATATGCTGCCCAACCCTACCCGACTTACCACCTTCGCTGCGCTAGGTTATGTGCCATGCATATCGGCATCAAAACAAGGCTTCCATTGGAGCCTATGGAAGCGTGCTCTCATGAGCGCAAAGCTTCCATGCAATGCAAACGCAAGGTCACATTCTCATTGGGCTTTACTTGTAATACCGGCGCACATTTGCGTGAGCCGTTATTATTGAGTGGAGAGCAAATATCACCCTTGTGAAAACATTTTTGTGCTACACTCGTAATCTAGCCCTCAGTGTTCATTTGTGATTGCAATTAAATGTTTAGGTGTTTAAAAATGTTAAGTAGAAATAACTTAATTGTACATATGCAATGAATTGATATTGGTGACAACATCTGCATTCCAGCATATTAGGTAATAATCGATGAATTTTATTTTATATTGTTCATCTCTTAGGCTTGTAAAGTACTTGATAAATGACCGGTATTAGTAATGCTTGACAATCAGTCTTCTTATGTAAAAAAAGGATATTTCATCAACATACACACAGGAAATAATAAACTTTTAACCCTAAATGACTCTGAAGTGTCATGCAGTTCATTGTCACTGTTGCTTAATCTTTCAATTCATTAGTTATTGGTTCTTCAGAAGTAACTGAAAATCTAACACTGAAAGACAGTCATGCATTTTTTAATCTCAGGATTAAACTTCAATGTATGTGCCGGCATTTATCAACTGCCAGACGGACAGTGTTTGCTCATGCTAACCTGTACGCCCGGGATCAAAGAATGTGGGCAGCGTATTGCAGCAATACGCTGCCTGTATTGAACATCGCACAAATGTTTGCTTATGCAATGCCGCCACCTGCTCGCGCTAACCCAATGGCGAGCAAGTAGTCGGTTCTAAATCACCCAAGGGTGAACGTATGTGGGGTGATTTGATCCACCAGCTATTAGCTGGCGTACTGGTTAGGAATTTGCGGTCTGATGACAGCTGCTTCCTAACTTTCGGCTGCAGGCTTGCTCATGTGAGCCTGCTGCGATCGGCCACTAAAGCTGCATACGCAGCCTGATAAATGGGGGCCATGATTTTGTTAACAAATACAAAGTACTTCAATCCTTATAAGGGCTCCTAAATTATTGCTAAAAAATAAATTTGACTGATACTCTAATATAAGAAAATATGTAATTGAGAACAATTTTCATAATTTAAAAGTATTATTTGAGCAACAACAATTTATGTCCCTTAAACCAGACATTTTTTTTAAGAGGCTTTTGAATTTGAAAAATTCAAAGTAAAGCTACTGGAAAAGTGTTTCCTGATGAGCTGGAATACCAGTGTCAGACTGCCTGTATGCAATGTATAGGGAGTTTTATTGTGTCATGAAAGCTTGTTGTAAGTGGTTTATCATGGGATTTCAAATGGATTGAAATGGTTCAAATTTAAAAACTGTCCAAAAAAAAAACTGTACAAAACTAATAGTCCTTCGCTGTGTAGTTCTGAAAGATTGGCATGGGTGTCTACTATGGATGGGCGAATGTGTTTATATTAGAATTTAAATGTTAGAACAAATATTATTGTATAAATTCAATTTACATAATAGAATGTTGATAAGAATGAATATTCTTAAAAATTCTATTATCGAATGTTATTTACAGTTTTCGAATGTGACTTTCAAATTCGAAGATGACATTCGAATTCGAATGTGACATTCAAATTTGAATATTACATTTATAAAATACAGTTGTAGACTAGAAATACTATTTCGAATTTGAATGTCACATTCGAATTCGAATATCACATTCGAATTCGAATATTACATTTGTAAAACACAGAATTAGACTAGAAATGCTATTTCGAATGCAAATGTTACAATCAAATTTGAATGTCAAATTCGAATTCGAATATTACATTTATAAAACACAGTATTAGACTAGAAATACTATTTCGAATTCAAATGTGACATTCAAATTCAAATGCTAAATATTACATTTATTAAACACAGTTGTAGAGTAGAAATACTATTTCGAATTTGAATGTTACATTTGAATTCGAATGTAGCATTCAAATTTGAATATTACAATTAAAAAACAGTATTAGACTAGAAATACTATTTCGAATTCGAATGTGACATTTAACTTCGAATATCACATTTAAATTTGAAGATTACATTTAGAAAATTGAATGAATACATAGCCAAACATTCTATTAATCAAACGAATATTTTCCAATTTTATTGAAAAATTCGAAAACGAAAATTCGGAAATAGAATGTTATATAAACATTCGAAATTTGATTCCAACGAATGAACGAATGTATCAAAATTTGTTTTAAATTTTTAGAAACATTCGCCCATCCCTACGGCTAGATTTAGAGTTCGGCGGTAGATGGGCTGTTAACGCCACGCGTGTTTTATGTCTAACGCACGGCATTGTTTGACTCCGGTATTTAGAGTTAATATAAGACCATCTAACGATGCTCCTAACGCGTGTATGTCACACGCGTAATCCTGCCCGCGTTAGACAGTCTCCCATAGAGAACAATGGGAAAGGCAAAAAATAGCTTTTTTCACCTAACACTCGATCTCGCGAGAAATACGCACAGCTCGGTCATATGACGCATACCACATCATGCACAACAATAACACGCCGCAAATGTCACAACATCAATCAATCAACAAAGCACACAAGCATTACACATTCACAAGCGGGGGAAGTTTTAATACTATTTATACGTGGAATACGCATATACTTTAAGATGCGGAAAATCGCACAATAACAACAAGGATTAAAAAATATATACATACACTAAAAAAAAAATCGCATTCAATATCATTATATATTATGAAAAACATACATATACAACACTTCACGAAGAACACACCATCGCAAATTCACATTTAAAAAGAATACTATTGGACAATGTTAGAGAAAACGACCACTATGACATCATCGCATTCTACACATTCCACAAATACCAACTCAAAATGAGCATGCGCAAATTAACACACCTAATACACATTGCAATAATATTAATTGCTAATAAAGCACACCTGAACACTAATTACAATGGAAATTGGGACATCATTAAACATTTACACAGGGTATATAAGCACCACACAAGCAGGGCTTCTTTGACTGTGTTGCTGGTGGGTCTTTGGAGAGTTAAGAATAGAGATTTTGCGATTTTTTGAGAGTGAGTTAGTGTTAGTGTGAGAGAGTCAGTTGGTAGTGTTAGCGTGAGAGAGTCAGTTGGTAGTGTTAGCGTGAGATAGTCAGTTGGTAGTGTTAGCGTGAGAGAGTGAGTGAGTTAGTGGGAGGTAGCGGGAGTGGGAGAGAGTCTGTTAGTGGGAGCGTGAGTGAGTTAGTGGGAGTTATTAGTGATAGTTGTTAGTGTGAGCGTCAGTTAGTGGTAGTTAGTGAGCGTTAGTGGGAGTGTTTGTTATTGAGAATTAGAAGTAGTGTTAGTTAGCGAGCGAGTGATTTATCTGTACACTTAACACATTTACACGCAAACACATTCAATACATACATACACTTATCAATAACACTACATACACTCCATACCCCCTACCCCCTCATACTACACTCCATACCCCATTCCTTGTAGTCCCATTCCCTTTCATCCCATTTACTCTTATCCCATACCCCATACCCATCCCATACCCATCCCCTAGTTACATTTAGTTTACATATCCTCCTTTTAGTCTTATTCTTTTCGTTTATTTAAATACTCCTTACCCTCTTTGTTTTTTTTTACATCCCTCACACTTTAAGCACCTTTTTTGTCTTTTTAGTTCTTTATTTTGACCCCCTTTCATTTCATCACACTCACTTTTTTTTTATTATTTGGGGTTTAGTTTAGGGAGGAGATGGAGGCCAGGCAGGGGACAGGTAGAGGGGGGAGTAGAGGGAGGGGGAGAGGAACAGGGCAGGAAGGGGGGCAGGAAGGGGGGCAGGAAGCGGGGGTGGAAGCGGTGGGTGGACCCAGCCACTTGGTTCAAGATGACCAAGTGGCTGGGCCCAGTGGCGGTCAGAGTAGGGCTTCACAGTCCGGGAAACAGAGGGCATCGTCACAGGGGAAGGCCAAGGCGACTAGGGAGGCGAGGTTTACGATGGAGGAGAAGGAGGCCCTCGTAGAGGCCTATATGGCCAGGTATAGGATGCTGCAGCACCAGAAGACTACCCCGACTGACAGGAGGAGGCTCTGGAACGAGATTCGGAATGCAGTCAATGCAGTGGGTTGCCGGAACAGGGATATGGATTCCATCAAACATCGGTACCGGGACTGTAAACTTGAACTTAAAAAAAAGTTAAGCCTGGAGGCCCGACATGCCGCAGGGACCGGTGGCGGCCCTGCCCTTGAAATGGAGTACTGCAGATGGGAGGAAATGTTGCGGCCCAGCATCTCCGAGGTGGAAGTAGTCGGTATCGGAGGAATCGATACCGGGAACCTGCCACTCTCATCTGACGGTAAGCTCATTTAACAATAATTTCACATACGAATGTATTTCAATGGACACTATACGCAAACATTTACTTTCATGATTGAGGTAGCGAATACAATTTGACAAAACATTCAAATGTACTTATATTACATAATTTGATTAATTCTTGAGATATATTTTAATGAAGAAATAGCCATGCACACGGTGAAACAATCACAGGAGGCAGCTATATTCAGCTAACAATCAGAATCTTATAAACATATTTAGATATGCTTTTCAGCAAAGAATATCCAGAGAATGAAGCTAATTAGATAACAAAAGTACATTCGAAAGTTGATACTAAATGTATGCTTATAAATCATGAAAGATAAAACATTGGGTTTCATGTGTTAAGGATCCGATTAATGCTATTACGCTGTTTACACGCATTCTATTACTTAGCGGTTACATCAGTATCTAGGCTATAGGTTAGGTGTGCATTTAAACAGACTGAAAACAAACGCAAAAACATTCACATTGACCAGATATCACAAACACTGTTTAGAAAAAGCGGAAATCGTATTGATTGTTTGTTAGATTTCAAAGTGGATTAATGATTCTGCATTTGTAATTGTATCGTAAGCTAAGTCATTTAAACCTTTATTTGCAAATATGCTAATATATACATTTCTTTTTTTATTTTTTTTTTAATATACAGAGTCTGGGGACGAGGCAGCACAGCCTCCTGCATCTCCCCGGGATGAGAGTGGTGGTGAGGAATTCCCACTTCGGAGGGAAGAGGCCCCCCGTGACGAACAGCGCACGGGAGATGATCAAGAGGCCCCGGAAGCACAGGAGGATGCCGCTGAAGCCGCGGAACCCGAGGTCCCTCAAAGACCCGCACTCCGCCGTGCACGGGCACCCCGCCGTGCACGGGTTCAACAGGCACAACAAGAAGAAATAGCGGAGGTGCGGGTTCTACTGGAGTACATAGACCAGATGCGTACCTCCCGGATAGAAAACATAGAAGGACGACGCAGAATACTTGATGGGCAGAATCAAATAATTCAAGGCCAAAACGAAATAATCAGTATACTGAATACAATACAAGAAGGACAAACAAGAATGTTCAATCTTCATCAGGAAATGTTCACATTTTTCCGGGAGGCGCATGCTGGTCTACCTCCTGTTGCTGGGCCTCTTGTTGCTGGGCCTCTTGCTGCTGGGCCATCTCCTCCTGCCGGCCCATCTCATCCTCCTCCTCAGCCATCTACTCCTCCTCCTCCTCAGCCATCTTCTCCTCCTCCTCCTCAGCCATCTTCTCCTCCTCCTCCTCAGCCATCTACTCCTCACCTTGGTCGTCCCAGTACTCTTCCTTCCACTCCTCCCACAACAGCTCCAAGGAGGACTCTTCGGAGTCGGCAGTTGCCTCTCCCAGAGCCTCAGCCCCGTGGGAAGAGGGGAAGGAAGAGGAAGTAATTTTTTTTTTCAATCTTAAATTTTGTTTTTTGTGTAATGGATAGGTATGTGATGATGTGGTTTTCATACACTTGTGGACCACACTCTGTATATAATCGACATCTATGGGACCGGGTCCATGGAGGAAGATTCTTTGCAGAGTGTGGGTTATAAGTGTGTGAAAACCACATCATCACATACCTATCCTTGTTCATGATATTGATTGGTTTCTGTGATGTGATGTCCAAACTGTTTCCCGAATCGCTAACTAAATTACCATAACAATTATCCATGATGGCATATTACTGTTTGAATGCCAATAACACAGCTTAAAGGGACAGTCAGAAAATTATTGATTACAAAGAAAACACTGTATTACGCATTATAAAGTTTGAAACAACAAAACATGGAGAAATACATGTGTGACTTATGTGCTTACCCTTGTATCTATGACTATGAAAAATGACCACTTATTTGTTGTTCTGACATAACAACATTTTAGATATCAATGATCAATACATGGTCAATAATATGCTGTATGAGCACAAGATTTTACATATACAAATGCTATCCAAATGCCCTCTAGTGCTCAAATTGTATAATGATTACAAGCACTCTTCAAGATTTAAGAAATGAGCACACCAACCTCATAGGTTTAGATAGCAAATTTAGATAGCAAATGTTCAATTGTTGAGAAACATTTGATATCCTTGTTATTACAGAATTGACTTTTCGAATAATGTAAAAATATTTTTTTTCAAAACTGTCCCTTTAACAACATTACATATGCTAACACATTTTAAGCTTGTTGCTATATCTACATGTACTTTGTCAAAAAAAATATTTGAAAATCACATTTATATTGACGTGTTAAATAAAGTCTATTTTCTTTAAGAGACATTATTGTGTTAATATTTTATTGTAACTATTTTTATTTTAACAATGAATATGGTTTAAAGTCCTTTTAGGAGTGGGGGGGTGAAATATGCTAACAAAAATATATTTGAAGATTAAACTATGTGGATCTCATACATGATACAAAAAAACAACATTTGCATTCAAGGGACAGTATCCTATATTTTTTACATAACTGTATGTAATAGACACTACTACAAACAACAAGATTAACATATACTGATAGCAATATTAAAAAGCTTCAAACACTTGCAAATAAAATAGGGTTAGCTATATTTTAAATATAGATGAACCACCATTACAACCGTAAAACACAATACCCCATCATTAACATATGAAAAGAACCTTTACACAAACTGGACAAAGCTGGAGATGGTACTCACATGAAACTCATTGGCTTTGCGAGGAGTAAGAAAATTACTTACATTTTCTTACAACACAAGACAAAATAAACCTATTGGTTAAACAATGGACTATCTAACTAGAGACAAAATCAAATATTTTTATTTATAATGTGAGTGTCTAATGAACCTTTCATAAAATATACAACGAAATTACATTTAGAAGAAGTCGGCATCATATATTTAGCATATGATAAATGCATATTGATTACTTTATTCAAACACAATAGCGCATATTTATTAATTAGATATGTTCAACATTAAACACAACATTAATTTTTAAGAAAAAGGAACATTGTTGACAAACATATTAAACATGGACTGTAGAGATTTGCACTTGCCTAGAAATATCCTATGCATGAAAACATTTTGCTTTCGTTCGTTGATTCAACCAGACATCCAGCAAAAGAGAATGTGTTGGTCTTTATCAGCTACGGGTCAACAATGTAACATGATGCAAATAATACATATTCGCAAGCTTTTTAAAATTGCATGCAGTCACAAACGTTTTTAACGTGCACAAATATTGCGGGACTACGCAATCCAATCACACGTTTTTTTAACTTTACATGTGCCGTCTTAACATGGCGCTTCCTTGATCACGTAAGAACGCCATCCAATGAAAGGCACATTATTGATCACGTAAGAACGCCCAAAAAAAAAAAGGCGCATCCTTGATCGCGTCAAAACGCAATCCAATAAAAGGCATATTCCTGATCACGTAAGAACGTCAGTCAATACAAGGAATCATTGGACAGCCTGGCAGGTGACGTCTTAAGCAACATGGCGCATCCGAGATCGCTGAAAAACCGCAGACAATACAAGGACTCAGTGACATCTTGGCATATCATTAAGAAACGTATTTATATTTTAGGAACTAGTATGTGTGTAGATTGCTATCTAGGAATGTCACCAAATTATGAATCATCTTTTCGGACTTGACTGTCCCTTGAACTATAGCTATGGTGTATATCTTTAACATTTAAAAGATACACATGAGAAATACATATGCCATTGATGTTTTAAGATATCTTTGGATTGTTGTTGAATAACAATAGTTATACATGTATTGATTAAACGTGTCATTTATTCAAGTTTAATTATGGTCAGCCTACCTATAGCCATATATGGGAGGAGATGTATTTTGTTAACATATTAGTTAACTAATATTCATCATCTACATTATTTGTATTACACACAGAGATTGATTTGGTTACACTTTGACAATAATATAGATTTGAAAATGAAATACAGGTGCTGTCAACATTACAATAAGATTGTTTATTAATAAAACTATATGTCCTTGTTCTTGTAAAAAGGACAAAAACGCTTTACAAATGGAAATACATTCATTTACAATAGTGATCAACATCACTTAAAGGGACATTATTTTGTTTTTAAAAAGAGCATACACATAGTCAATACTATTTAAATAAAATGAACACTTTACAGGGATTATATCATTGTATCAATACTCAGATCATTTGGTAAAGGTGCATCAATTCATGCAGAGTTTATAAATACACACATGGATATGAACATTTAAATATACATATATACACAAATACAAAAATATATATACATATATAAAGAAATTACTCTGCTAATCATAATCAGGCAATGATAGAGCTAAGAGAAAATAATATAAACACAAATAATAAGATTACATTGGAGATGTTAATCTTAAAGTCATTTACTATTGTCTTACATATATGATTTCATTATAACAAATAGATTTGTTAGGTCCCTTTAAGGATAAACAACATAAACTAGAGCTTGCAAAAAATAACAGGAAGAATGAGGACAAAGATTTGTGAAATAAAATTTATTTTATTAGTATGTAAGAAAACATACACAACGTTTATAAATAATCTTGTAAAAATAAGGAATATATGAGCCATATGACAAGGTAACACAGTGCATCACAGTCCATGAAGAGAGTTGCCAAGGGCCAGCATAGCCTCATTGGAGACACATGACAAGGTAACACAGTGCATCACAGTCCATGAAGAGAGTTGCCAAGGGCCAGCATAGCCCCATTGGAGACACATGACAAGGTAACACAGTGCATCACAGTCCATGAAGAGAGTTGCCAAGGGCCAGCATAGCCCCATTGGAGACACATGACAAGGTAACACAGTGCATCACAGTCCATGAAGAGAGTTGCCAAGGGCCAGCATAGCCCCATTGGAGACACATGACAAGGTAACACAGTGCATCACAGTCCATGAAGAGAGTTGCCAAGGGCCAGCATAGCCCCATTGGAGACACATGGCAAGGTAACACAGTGCATCACAGTCCATGAAGAGAGTTGCCAAGGGCCAGCATAGCCTCATTGGAGACACATGACAAGGTAACACAGTGCATCACAGTCCATGAAGAGAGTTGCCAAGGGCCAGCATAGCCCCATTGGAGACACATGACAAGGTAACACAGTGCATCACAGTCCATGAAGAGAGTTGCCAAGGGCCAGCATAGCCTCATTGGAGACACATGACAAGGTAACACAGTGCATCACAGTCCATGAAGAGAGTTGCCAAGGGCCAGCATAGCCCCATTGGAGACACATGACAAGGTAACACAGTGCATCACAGTCCATGAAGAGAGTTGCCAAGGGCCAGCATAGCCCCATTGGAGACACATGGCAAGGTAACACAGTGCATCACAGTCCATGAAGAGAGTTGCCAAGGGCCAGCATAGCCCCATTGGAGACACATGGCAAGGTAACACAGTGCATCACAGTCCATGAAGAGAGTTGCCAAGGGCCAGCATAGCCTCATTGGAGACACATGACAAGGTAAAAGAGTGCAACAGGCACAACAAAAAACTGATAAAAAGGCCAAATGGCAACAATATAAATACAAATTCAACATGTGGACAGAGGATTATTATCTGCCACCATGGAGCATATCCAGATCCTCCACTTACTGGTCATCCTCTTCATTGTCCTGTGCATGTCCAGCTCCAGATTCAGGCCTTGAACGTAATTGCATAATTTCACGCAGAGTCAAGTCCTGAACCCGGAGCTGGGCCTGCATGGTGTCGTTCATCCCTCTCAGGACAGCTGCGTTCCTCAACACGGCCTGCTCTACTCTTGCTATCCCTTCTAGCATGAGCCATGCTGAGTCACAGCCTAAAATAAAATAAAAATTAATATTAAGGATAATTACACAACAGAATAAAAGATTTTAATACATACATTGTCATCATAAAGACAAATAATTATTTACATCAATTATTTTTCATATATTCTTTACACATGAATTAGGTTATTCAGACAGACAGAAATCATTAAAGGCTCATGTTACTCAAACATGTTGAACCCTTTAATTGGTTTTAGATGATCCACTTATACAGCTTGAGTGTATCAAATCTTGTTAAAGGATTTACATTGTACTTACATTAGCAATTTAAAAATTCAATTTAGACTGTGGTAGGCACACATATCCTTAAACATTTTGGCATTGAGGACAAGCTGTGTAAACATAGCAACCAGAAGAAATTACATTCCCACTGGGTTAGACAAGAGATAATGTATCCACATTTGGACATAAAATTTTGTATCCAAGTAGTGGTGTTTGGTATATGTAGTGATATCCAATTAAAGGGACACTGAACCTAAATATTTAATGGACTGATTCAGATAGAGCATGACATGACAAATCTTTAGAAATTACACATATTCATTATATGTTTTAATTGTCAAGCTATATTTTGAATGCAAGAATGTTGGTTTTTATGGAAGCCAATATTTGTTGATGAACCTTGTTTGTGCATGCTGGTTGATGGATACATTCATCCAACAATAAAGAAATGATGGCCACATTTATTTTATTGTTTAAACTAATTATAGGAATAAGTTGTTTTCAATTAATATATCAAGAGAATGACGAATAATTCATAAGAGTATTCTATTATACATTGGCTTAACATTGCATGCTGGATTTGAATCACAATTTAACCAATTTAACTTCACTGTACCTTTAAGTATCTTATAAAGTGTATTTAGAATGATACTTACAGCTGTGCCTGGGAAGGACAATCTGACACCCAGGACAATGAAGGTTTAAACAGGGGGGAGGGATGGGATTGGCTCGGGGAGGGATGGGAATGGCTTGGGGAGTGGTGAGCTGCTGCTCCAGGGTAGGCCGTACAGCTGGGGAGTGGGGAGTTTGGGTCTGGGCAGCTGTACGGGCCAGAATACGGGGAGAGCGGCGAAGGGGGGTGTATGGGCGTTTTTTGGGAGGGACAGGATATGAAATATGGGAAGGGCTGGCAGTGGTCGGGGCATGGTCATGGGTTTGGTGATGGGAAGGGCTCTGGGTGTGTGCAGAGGTGTGGCCATGGTCAGGGGTGTGTGCACGGGGAGGGGTCTGTGACTGGGCAGGGGCGGAATCCAGATGACCAGAAGTGGTGGATCCATCTGAAAATGTAAAATAAATATATTAACATCTCATACATCCTGACATCAAATCAACGCATTTAAAATTGATTATGTTTTCAATATACCTCGAAGTGTGTTTGAATCTGTAAACTATTCTGAAATGAGGATATGGTATCTATATAGGCACTCAGATGAATCTCAATGACTGTCTGTACAATGTGAAACTTATTATTGTGTTTTGGCATGGAATATGCATGTGACATAATGATGGCATGAATTATATATTCTTAAAAAAATATATACAAGCAGATTTTCATGCTGCCTGATATAGAAAGGGGGCAGTAGTGTATTTGAACAGACAAATAATATTCCTTTTTAAAGGGAAAAAGCTGTAGACTTTGAATGTCTTCAATAAAATGATTTAAAAAAAAGAAACATGTTGGAAACATGATAGATATATTTCACATACCATCAGACTCCAAGGCAGCCTCTTCCTCCTCCATCCCACATATGACATCAATCTCTGTAAAACATAACATGTTGTGTACACCTTAAGATCAGATATTATAACATATGTTACTGTTGCTCAAATACGCACATCAATGTTGCATTAAAGATATACACACACAAAGTTATGATTTACATCATTTTGATGGAGCATACAAATGACAATAGATTTGTTATTGTCAATAAATCAGAATATTAATGTATTGTTTGTCTTAATGTTAAATTCATAAAAGCATAGTACATAGAACATTTAAGATTTCTCATGTGTGTATCACTTGATGACTGTTGTTAAAAAAAAAAAATTTAAAAAAACATATGTTAGACATCTTATGAATAACAAATGTGTAGAATAATAAAGTAGAAATTATTAATCGCTCAATATAAAAAATAAATATATAATCAGAAGATAAATTCTATGATTTTTTATAATGTTATGCTTCATCGGAATCATGATCATAATATTGATTAGCAATACACCTTCAATTACATATAAATGAGTCAATGGACTTACCAGGAGACCGCAAAGGCGGCTCTATGTCACTGCTGGATTCCTGTGGGCTCCCCACACCAACTCTCTCTATGAATGATATAGATATATATTATTAAACACATTTTGGATATCACTAAATCACATCTGTCTAGAATTTTAACATTAATCAACTTTAAAATGTGAAGAATAGAGCAGTCATTACACCAGAAAATGCTTGATTGAATCAAGGGGATTCTGTAAACATATCTGTATTCAACATATGTTTAATGTCAGACTACATTAGACATCAAATTCATCTCAGATGCTGCTATTGCATATCTAAATATACCCAATGATCAATGTTCTTAACCATTTAAGGACACAGCTTTCACTTAGCTCAATTGTTTTATGACGGAATAATTCCGTCATATGTCCTTAAGAAGTTACAAGAATACACACAAACCACATATTGAGGAGCATCTGTTGACAAATCTAAACAAACATGTGTCACATCGAGCCATTTTTTCAATGTACAGTAATCTTGTTTAGGACACAACACATATTTATCACAATACATAACAAACTTTATTATTACAAATATGTAATCATGGTGCTGTTAGAGTATGCAGATATATATAAAGTAACTCCAACAGATAATTAGATTTATATATCAATAGTTTTTAATAAAAATAATGTAATGATGAATGAATCTATTTTGTCTTAAAGGGACACTGACATGATTAATTTAAATAATTGATTTCTATGTTCAAACTGTAAAAAATGATTTAACATTGACTCCTATTATAATTCGAATGTTGTTCGATATTAATCTTAAAGGCAGATAAGGAATATTGGATTCAATAAATATTGTTTGTTGAAGGTATCCACCAATCATCAATATAAACCCAGGTTGGTCAACAAATATTTAGATGCACATAAACGTACTTTATTTATTTTAAAATACATTTAGCAATAGAATATGTCACATATGATGATAGTATTATATTTTATGTTTATTAATATTGCATACTGTATGTGAAAGACAATATTAATAATTGTAGTTCAGTATCCCTTTAATCTAAAATTAAATAGATTCCACAATGTTGTTGTTTGTTAATGAATTATCTACTCCATATGTTGATGTAATGAATGGTATTGAGCATGCAATTAAAATCAAATATGTTATTTAAGTATATCCGAATAATTATATAATTTTCATCTATTAAATAGACATTACATATAAATATAGAACAATGTGTATTTAGTATGTAATGTTCATTCCATGTTTCTAAGACAAATGTCAATTAAAATGAGACATACCATACTGTGACAAGCCCTGGCTTGAGGATCCAGCAGCCACATCCATATCTGTAATATATTAAATGAGGATTGCATATCATTAATACTAATCATGCCATGTTTAAAATATTTACATTAATAACAAATCAATAGAAAAATATTAATCCTTTGGTAGTCCCATGAGTTAATAGTTTCCGCAATTAAATGAATGATAAATATATCCTGGACTCTTATTTTCAATCAGTTGTGTTGTTTACTGTATCTTTAAGAATATATGCTTGTTATTACATAATCATCAATTGATGGCCATATGTTATAATTTATTAGTATTATTCGTTTTTTATTAGATATAATATTTAAAATAAGAATACTGTATTCTTCACTAATCTAAGATTTTCCATTTAATTTTTAACAACATGTATAAAGCAATGCCACTTTCCGCAAACCCATGTTAACGTGGATGAGAAATGCCATTTTCGCGATCATTGCGCAATGATTCCAAGCGGAATTACGCATCCGTCATTTGACCAACATGTATAAAGCAATGCCACTTTCCGCAAACCCATGTTAACGTGGATGCGAAATTAGATTTCCGCTCTGTGACGCATATTCTGTAGAGCGCAATAAACATCATTCCAATTTCATGTATCACTAATGTAAAATCAGATATCTAAACATCATATGTAGTGTATGTTGTGAGATCTGTATAGGTTTAGTATCTGACTAAATACACATTTTGGATTTTTAACATTATAAATATTATATGAAGTTGGATAATTACCTGGTTCAGATTCTCTATCGGGTCCTCCCAGGCCACCGGACGGAGAAGCATCTGCCCTGTCCCCCGCGTCAGGACTTTCAGATCCCGCAGCTGGGAGGGAAGAAGAGGAGGCCGAGGATGGCGAGGATCTAAATCTTTTGGGGACCCGGAGATTGAGGAGCTCGCATAAAGTCACCTCATAAGGGAGTAGGTACAGTTTCCGCGGGGCCTTTCTTTGGCCCCCTCTTTTACGGGCTTGTACCCAGTCCCTTATGAGGTTGACTTTTTTCGATAAACGCAACCTCATATCTCCGAATCTCCTCATGATCTGATCCTGGGTCCTCTGGACGTCACACACCAATCTAACCGCATTGGTGATAGACTCCCAGAGGGCCTTCTTAACAGGCGCATCTGTCGAGCTCCTCTTGTTCCCAAACAGCTGGGGATAAAAGTCCTTGACGGCGTGGACCAGTGCAGCGCTCTCCTCCTTGGTGAACCTGGGAACTGACATGCCTGCTCGGTTGGCTACTAAATATATTATAATAATATTAATATATAAGACTGCCTGCAGGCATTAGAGAACTGACAAAGATGGCAACGTGTAATGGACTTTTATATGGTGAAGTAAACATGAGATGCACCATGGGACAATTTATCTGTACATCTGATTGGATAAAAGTTTGAAATATTGTTATAATGTCTGTGAGACCATCCTGACTCAAGTTGTGTTTGTGTGATGAACTCTGATTGGCCGTTCCTTAATGTTTCATATCTTAGTAACTTCCTTACACATACCGCTTGGTGGTGCTGTAACTTCATTTTTCATGTAGACTTATTTGTAACTCATGGGCCTGTCATGCGGATATGTGTGACGCAGATTTAATATCCGTGATCCGTGAAATATTAATGATTAAATACTCTTTAAAATCTCATCCTGTCACATTATTAATGTTGTAGACATTTCTCGGTTTAATAACGGTCTGTTTCTTTAATACAAATACACATTTAATATTGTATGTCTTTATTGTTCTTTAAATAAATTGATTGTGAAGTATTGACATTGCTCTATTAAATGTATTTATAATGCACATTGATTGTGTGCTATTGCGTGACATTACACTAATGTTTAAATATGCTAATCTGGTGTTTGAAGATGCGTTTCCCACGCAATATTTATTAATGTTAAAATTCCGGGAAGAATGTCAGTAACTTTGATAATCTGTTTATAAATGTTAAACTACAGCTTTGTTATTCGCAAATAAACCTCGAGCTTGTATTTCTCTGAAGTGCTCATATATGTTATTGTGCAATGGCGTCTTTAGTTTTAAAGAGACATTACAAACAATTGTATCAAATGATCTGTAGAGATAGAAGATTGTTTAGACTTTAAAATGTAAATCATTTTCTCTTAGTATTTATATATCCTCAACATAAGAAATTTAAATGCACATGGTTGAGCCAATCACATAAGGCATCTCTGTGCATCCACCAATCTTCATCTACTGAGCCTATCTCGATATGCTTTTCAAGCAAAGTATGTCAAGATAGGAAGAGAAGTAAATACACTATTTCAAGCTCTTAAAGGGACACTGTCCAAACAAATTTACCATTGGTGATTGAGCATTAAATGTTAATCAACTTTATTATTTAATACGATTATCAAATGTTAAGTTATCTTGTTATGTTTCTTTGAAAATCAATAATGATATTTTATATTACGGACAATTGTTTAATAAAAACCTGGGTTGTCCTTGACGATTGTTGCATCAATTATTCCAAACAATCAAGTTCTGTCCAGAGTACTGAAGCAAATAAATTAGCTATTTACTGCCTTATTTCTAAAGTAATGATAGCAACATCACAATGAGCATTCATAATATGAGACAAGTTTTAAAGTTGATTAAAATAGAATACTCATTCAGAATGTATAAATCATTGTTTTTTTAAATGGCTACCTTTAAGTATATTTTGAGTTCATGTCCCTTTAAATAAACATTTCACAATAATGCTTAATATATCATAAACCTAGGCACCTTCCTTTTGCTAAATGAGTCTAACATATGAGTAAAGCAAATTTAGATTAACTTCTAGATTGTTTTACACACTGACTGAAATATATTTATTAAATGAGGTATTTTTTAGCCTTCAGCGTAGAGGGACATTAAGCTATATGTTATGTATGCATTTTGTATCATAATCTTATATTTGACCAACTTAATATGTTTTGTTATTCAATCATTATATTGTAATTATATATATTCGTGGATTAAATACATCTCTACATAGGCTATTTTGATGCTGATTGTTGTTTGCATATAGATGCCTTATATCATTCACTAAGATATGTGCATTTATTTTTATTTTAACAAGTATATTTAAAGACTGAATGTAATTCTATAGTACATTCTAAATATGTTTAAATTCTTGTATGATATTTGTAACAATGTATACAAAATATACATTTTGAATGACCCCTTTAAGGACCCAAACATATTGTATTTTTATTTAACATTGACAAAATAAACTAAAGGGGAAATTACATTCTATATAGATATTTGATGTCTAACCCAAGAGGTAAGATTGTAATAAATACATAATATTACTAAGTATAGTTAAATGACTCCACTAGAAAATTACATAGATTAACCTGGCATCCAATAACTAATTATTAAAAATTATAAAGTTAAATGACCTACCATTTATAAATGTAATAATTGTAAAATATTTTCTAATAATGTTTTGAGATACCTAAGGAAGATACATGATCTTATACAATTCTTTTTACATTCAACAACACTGTCACTTTCATGTAATTGAACCACTTCACCTTATTAAATGTTAAAACAATCATAATATTAATACATATCCTAAATATTTTTAATATATACTTTTTCAATATAAAAGCATTGAAGAATATGACTCACCAATTAATGTTAAAATATATCTTTTAATATTCTCTGAAGAATTTTATTTTCTACTATTAATGCATTATTTTCTCTTATGCATGTGCTTGTCAAATAGCCAACTACCAGTCATGGGAGTCCAAGTTTTATTTATTTACAGATTATATTGATATATATTAGAATCTGCTAAAAAAAAAATATATATTTAATAGAAAATAAATAAATATTCCATGAAGTCATCAGATGCCAATCTGAAATGACAAATAATAAAAATGGAACAAAGTTAATACACACGTTGTAAAATATTCATAAAATACATTTAAAATCATATGGTGTCTATGCTCTAACTTTGATCAACATTTTTTAAAGATAATCATTACATTCATTTTAAATTAATGAAATACATACACCATTATATTGTTGATTAAAAATAATATTTAAATTTCAAAAATTAAATTTATACATAATAATGTATATCACATGTAAACAATATATGTATGCTGAACATAAATGTAATATTTCATGTCCATTCAAATACCTCTATATCAACTATAATATGTATTCCTTTTTCTGATTGTGATCCCTAAATATCTAATTAAGAACTAAATATGACTAATGTATGTAAGCTACTAATATTCTACAGTCTTCACTAGCATGCATTGGTACACCAACCTGGACAATGCATGGTCTTTGAATGTCAATTCAGGGGTAAACAGTTGATCTTCAATAGGTGTCTTATTCATCAGTTCATTAAATAGAGGACTGGGAAATACCATCTAAAAAAGTAAAATCATCTAAGTGTCTGATTGTGATCCCTAAATATCTAATTAAGAACTAAATATGACTAATGTATGTAAGCTACTAATATTCTACAGTCTTCACTAGCATGCATTGGTACACCAACCTGGACAATGCATGGTCTTTGAATGTCAATTCAGGGGTAAACAGTTGATCTTCAATAGGTGTCTTATTCATCAGTTCATTAAATAGAGGACTGGGAAATACCATCTAAAAAAGTAAAATCATCTAAGTGTCTGATTGTGATCCCTAAATATCTAATTAAGAACTAAATATGACTAATGTATGTAAGCTACTAATATTCTACAGTCTTCACTAGCATGCATTGGTACACCAACCTGGACAATGCATGGTCTTTGAATGTCAATTCAGGGGTAAACAGTTGATCTTCAATAGGTGTCTTATTCATCAGTTCATTAAATAGAGGACTGGGAAATACCATCTAAAAAAGTAAAATCATCTAAGTGTCTGATTGTGATCCCTAAATATCTAATTAAGAACTAAATATGACTAATGTATGTAAGCTACTAATATTCTACAGTCTTCACTAGCATGCATTGGTACACCAACCTGGACAATGCATGGTCTTTGAATGTCAATTCAGGGGTAAACAGTTGATCTTCAATAGGTGTCTTATTCATCAGTTCATTAAATAGAGGACTGGGAAATACCATCTACAAAATAGAAAATCATCTAAGTGTCTCCAATAGGATGTCTCCACAGCCTTATTCTATCAAATAGTTTGCACTTACCATGTGAACATGTCTTTGTATGGTTTTCAAGGTCAGCAGAATTTAAATATGCCAGACATGATCCCATTGGTATACTTCAATTTCAATCTTGGCTTTTTCCCCACTGTCAGTCTTGGAAATCTTCACTGTCAGGCTTCAAATTGTTCCCTTTCAGTCTTTATATTAAGTCATCTCCCTAATGTAAGAAATTATATATAAAGATTTCATACAAGTGTGTGAATCAGTTCTGTACCCCTCTCCCACCCCCCATTTCATAATAAATATCTATCACTAGCTTACTAAGCCTGTGTATGAACCTGTGTTATTTTCTATCAAGTGTGAAGATGAGTCATATTGAGCAGAACAAACCTCTGTGTGACATTGAACCATAGTCATTCTAGAGTATCCCTTTCTGATTATGTACATAAGTAATGTGTAAACAAAGTTATATTTTTAAAAATTTATGCCATATTATGTATTTGTGTACAAATCATGCCAGCAACAGTCCATACATTTCTACTTACCATCTGATGTCCTCTATAAAAACCAGGTGGCAAAGACTCGCTATAGGACCCAATGCCCAGAGCATCACCTATATTATGAGAAATAAATATTATTATAACATTTTATCAATACTAACATGTTTGCACAATTCTCTACTTGTCATTTCCCTAGAGTTCACATCTATTGAAAATACTCCAGTGTAACTTCTATTATTTACCGTCTAAAGTGGCGGTTGATGACGTCTGCTCTGACATCAAGTCCCTCGTCCTGGAATTCCCCCTCTAGAACAGGATCATCCTCCTCATCTCTGAGGAGGTCTCTGTCCACCGGGACGGCCTGCAGCATCCCAGCCCGCTGTGCAATATTATGCAGGACGCTACAGGCTACAACGATCTTAGCCACCTTCTTTGGGTTGTACTGGAGTGCTCCTCCAGAACGGTCCAGGCACCTGAATCTCATCTTCAGGAGCCCGAACATCCTTTCAACCACCGCCCTGGTTCTCTTATGAGCCCTATTGTAGCGCTCCTCAGACACATCAGTTGGGCTACGCAAGGGGGTAATGAGCCAAGGCCGGCTCATGTACCCAGAATCACCTATAAATTTAGAACAGAACATAATTCAAACAGAATACTTAAACTAGTATATTGTTGTATAAATATATTTTTTAAAAACCATAATCCATATTAAAAGTTGTCAGAAACATAAAAAAAAAAAAAAAAATTATATCTAAATCTGTATCTAGCCATTTCATCGAAGACATGCTACATATGCGTATTTCTCCTAAACCAAACCTTGTGTAAAATGCTAACTACATGTTTACATTGCATTCTCTATATGAACACTTAAGGTAAGACATGCTACATATCTGCTTTTCAATAAAAATAGACATTAGCAGAAAAAGACAATGACAGGGTTAAATTGCATGAGATAATATATTGCCATTTCATCTAAGACATGCTACATATGCGTATTTCTCCTAAACCAAACCTTGTGTAAAATGCTAACTACATGTTTACATTGCATTCTCTATATGAACACTTAAGGTAAGACATGCTACATATCTGCTTTTCAATAAAAATAGACATTAGCAGAAAAAGACAATGACAGGGTTAAATTGCATGAGATAATATATTGCCATTTCATCTAAGACATGCTACATATGCGTATTTCTCCTAAACCAAACCTTGTGTAAAATGCTAACTACATGTTTACATTGCATTCTCTATATGAACACTTAAGGTAAGACATGCTACATATCTGCTTTTCAATAAAAATAGACATTAGCAGAAAAATACAATGACAGGGTTAAATTGCATGAGATAATATCTTGCCATTTCATCTAAGACATGCTACATATGCGTATTTCTCCTAAACCAAACCTTGTGTAAAATGCTAACTACATGTTTACATTGCATTCTCTATATGAACACTTAAGGTAAGACATGCTACATATCTGCATTTCAATAAAAATAGACATTAGCAGAAAAAGACAATGACAGGGTTAAATTGCATGAGATAATATATTGCCATTTCATCTAAGACATGCTACATATGCGTATTTCTCCTAAAACAAACCTTGTGTAAAATGCTAACTACATGTTTACATTGCATTCTCTATCTGAACACTTAAGGTAAGACATGCTACATATCTGCATTTCAATAAAAATAGACATTAGCGTCGGTAAATAACAAATGGTTAAATTTAATCCTATAGCTGAACATGACGCTAACAGTTAAAAAATACAGGGGCAATTGTCAAAATAATTAACCATGTTGTGCACAAATACTCACCAACGAGATAACCAGGGGGCATTTGTCTTTCCTCAAACTGTCTCCACAGGGACGACAGAGAGAGGATGCGGGCATCATGACAAGCACCTCCAAAATTCGCATACACATGCATAATCCTCATCCGTGCGTCACAAACATACTGCACGTTGAGGCTATGAAAATGTTTGCGATTTCTGAAGGGCAAGTCATCAATTGGAGCACGCAGCGCAATGTGGGTACAATCAATGGCTCCCAAGACATTGGGCAATTGAGCAATATCAAAGAATTCCCGCTTCAGGCGCCTCCAATCACCATCATTCTGTGGGAATCCTATGTATTGCTTACTGATACGTACCATGGCGTTCAGAAAGTTATCAAACACCCCAGAGAATGTACCTTGAGCCAGGCCATGCATGTACAGTTCTCCGGATTGAAAACTCCCGGAGGCCAGGACGTATAGACAGCTTAGCATCTTACTCATGGGGGGAACAGCAGTCCTTATTTGTATACGTGGCTCCAAATGAGGTTTAAGAAGCTCGTAAAGGCCAATGAGCTGTTCGCGATCGAGCCGATACTTATCAAAAACCTCAAAGTCACTCATGTTTTCCAAGGTGGGTCTCACCCTGTAGACACGAGGACCTCGAACCAGACGACCCCTTCGTCTCGGTCTGAGCCGCCGAGGCTGCCTGATTCGACCAACAGCTAGTTCGCCAATAGCACCACCAGCAGCGTCTACCATGTCATCGTCATCCATCTTTCAAAACAGCGTAACAAGGTAAGCACTTGATCTGATGTGGATCACAAGTGATGCATTGGCCATGTTGTTTGGGGGATTTATAGTACAATTAGTCCAATGGTAGTGAGTTTGTAATGATTGCTGATTGTATTCACCTGTTTGTATGTGAGCGGCGCGAATGCTTTCACAGTGGGCGTTTATTTGTTGTTTGCTGAAATGTTAGTTTCAAACAATGATTCTCAATGTGAAAGTGTCAAATATCACACATACAGTGCATGTTTGTAATGTTTGTTCATATGCGTAATCAATATTTCCTAAACGCGATGTTATAGTAACAAGCACACGTCCAGGCTAACATGAATGAAAGTGCATAGTTGTGTATAATGTGCATCGAATGTGATCGATCAATGTTGCTGCAATATTGTTTGTAAATGATAAAGGAACATCTGCCATCTGTAGGATTGTATATATAAGTTATTGCCGAGCTGTCAATATTGTATGCGTCCCTTTAAAATCGCAATAATAATTCAGAACTTCCCGTCTGCCATCTGTAGTATTATATATATAAGTGATTGCCGAGCTGTCAATATTGTACGCGTCCCTTTAAAATCGCAATAATAATTCCGAACTTCCCGTCTGCCATCTGTAGTATTGTATATATAAGTGATTGCCGAGCTGTAATATATTGTACGCGTCCCTTTCAAATCGCAATAATAATTCCGAAATTCCCGTCTGCCATCTGTAGTATTGTATATATAAGTGATTGCCGAGCTGTCAATATTGTATGCGTCCCTTTCAAATGGCACTAATACTGAATAACTTCCGGCTGTCATCTGTAGTATTGTATATATAAGTGATTGCCGAGATGTCAATATTGTATGCGTCCCTTTCAAATGGCACTAATACTGAATAACTTCCGGCTGTCATCTGTAGTATTGTATATATAAGTGATTGCCGAGATGTGAATATTGTACGCGTCCCTTTCAAATCGCACTAATACTGAATAACTTCCGGCTGTCATCTGTAGTATTGTATATATAAGTGATTGCCGAGATGTGAATATTGTACGCGTCCCTTTCAAATCGCACTAATACTGAATAACTTCCGGCTGTCATCTGTAGTATTGTATATATAAGTGATTGCCGAGATGTGAATATTGTACGCGTCCCTTTAAAATCGCAATAATAATTCCGAACTTCCCGTCTGTCATCTGTAGTATTATATATATAAGTGATTTTCGATCTGACGATATTGTATGCGTCCCATAAAAATTGCACGAATACTGAATAACTTCCGGCTGCCATCTGTAGTATTATATATATAATTGATGTGCGATCTGACAATATTTCTGAATTGTCCCATTGAAATCTCCATAATAATGCTGTTCAAAAGTGTGTTTTACGTATATGTTGTATTGTAGTATTGAGTGTTAAAGTTCCTAAAGGGGCGGTACAGTGGTGAATCTGTGATGTGTATGGTTGAATCTTGTAATGACGTCATGATATTATTAACCTGCCTATGTAGTTGTGAAATCCTCATTGTGTTGTTGTATTGTGCTACATTGTTATTGTGTGCTGAATAAAATCTAAATGTGTGCTTTGTGGTTGCGTGATGGGTGATGCGTGTTATGTACATGTACGTATATATTGTGATTGTGTCCCACATATGCTGACTTCTATATAGCGGTCTGGCATTGTTGTTCCTTCCCATAAAGTGACATCTGTAATCTGGTGTAATGATGTTCTTGTTGTAGGTAATTCCTAATGGTTTCTGGTGATGGAATCATGATGTTAAAAGTACAGTAAAATCCATATGTTGTGTTTTGTGATTCCTCGAGAGAATGTAATGTGTTTTTCCCCCATCATTTGAATGCACATGTATGAGTGAATGTTAAAAGTAATGTATGTGCATCCATGAGTGATCATGTGTTAAGCCTATGTAGATATGCAGTTGCTGCAAGCATATGAGTTGAATAACAGAAATGCAATAATAAAGGTAAATGAGAGATGTTTCCCATTGTGTAGTGTTTGTGAATCCAGAAATGTGTATTGAATTTTATTTTAATTGTAAATGTAATTTTATTGAAATAATAATGTGTTACTAGTGATGGGGATTTGTAGTTGATGTAATCTAAAAGTGTTAAAAATATTTATGGTGTGGTGAATATTTAATATTAAAAAACATAAATCCACCATAGGGAAATAGTCATTTCTTGATCTATTTATCATAGCTGGGTCTAACGCATAAAAGCATGTATTTTCTAGCGCTGGTATTTGGAGTTTTTCCGTCTACGCTATTTGCGTGCGTTAGGGAAATGAGGGTTTCGCGTGCACGAGCACGTCTTCCCAATAGAAGTCAATGGAGGCTCCAAAGATTTCTATATTTTTTTTTCTAAGACTGGTTTTCCTCGTAAAGTGAGTGACGTCATGAGCTTGTGTGAAAAAGTAACTAAATCGTGTTCTTTTTGTAATAAATAAATATTTTGTGTATGTAATGTGGTGTATATTGTTTGTATGCATCGATGAGTGTATGTTTGTGATAATGTTATTCGTTAGATGTAGGTATATGAGGGTCTTTTCCCGTATGTCCATGTAAGTCAATGGGAAAATGGATTTGTGTGGATTTTTTTCAAACACCCGAGATCTCGCAACTTTAATCCTTTGTATTTTAAAGAAAAAATAACAATTCCTAAAAATAAAGATAGTGTTGTGTTTGTATGAGTGTAAGTGTACTTTGTGTAATATTTGTTTTGTGATTCGTGGATGTTTTTTTGTGCGGTATATGTTTACTACTGGGTCTGAGGTGGCGGTAGAAAGTTGAGCGTTAGGTGTATTTTGAGTCGCGGTAAATAAACTCTAAATACCGGAGTGCGTAAAAAACCCGCGTTAGGAGCCTCTAACGCTGGTTTTGACGGCTACCGCCGAACTCTAAATCTAGGCCCTAGTGTCTACTTTCTTATAATTTAGGGCAATATCCATTTTGAATTGTAATTATTTATGTTAAAATAGTTTTTATTGAAATAACATTTTCAAACAGAATACACGTCTTATGCAGTCAATTACAGAATCTTATCTACAGGCATAGTTAGTCAATTCAAGACCTTGTCACTGGTCTTTTTCCATATATCTTGAGTTGTCGATATTTATACATCATATCAGTTGTACTACTCCTCAAGGACTGCCAATGCTTAACTTATACTCTTGTTACAGAGTAGAGAAAAAAAAAAAAAAAGAGAAAGAAAAAATAATAAAAAGGGTAAACCCTAAAAATAACAATATGGATTTACAAACAAAACATTTGGTCCGATATGGTCTTTCAATCGTACATTACTGCAATCTCTTGTAAACAGGTCCTTTTATTTTTCCCTTGTGATCAGAATCCCTATCTGCATATATAATGTTTGGTGGGGTTTTTATGTTGAATGTAGTATCCAGTAAAACCAGATCTTGTGGAATGTGTCAGTCGTGCCTAATATCATTGCTGCCGCTTCATGTAGGGAGTATGTTAGTTTAAATCTCTCTAGTATTTCATTCCATGTTGGTACTCCTTCCTTCCAATATTTGGCAATACTTAGTCTCGTTATCGTGCAGAGTATTCTAATGAGAGTGTTGATATGTTTGTTAAGATTTGGTATGGGGGCATTCAGCAGTCCCTGATATATAGATAGCTCCACCCGCTCCTCTAAGAGGGAGCTGAGATGGGATGAAAGTTTGGACCAGATGTGAGCCACTCTCGGGCACTCCCACCACATATGTATATAGGTACCAACCGAATTACAACCCCTATAACAGTTTCTACTTCTACCTTCTGTGTAGTGTGAAGTTTTAATAGGCGTCAAATACCACCGAAAGATGGTCTTTAAGCTGTTTTCTCGAAGGTCCGCGCTGATTAATCCCTTGCATGAAGAATAAAAAAGGTCATGCCATTCTGGCAGTTCTAGTGTAGACTTCGTGTCTGTTTCCCATCTAATCATTATAGGTGTTTTAGTGCTACCCTCTGGAGCTTGTAAGGCCAAGTATAATTGAGAGATGGATTGTCTAGGTCTCGCTTGTGCGCTACACAGTCTTTCTAGTATGGTGCAGGGTTGTTTGCATATATTTGGGATGAACTTATGTAGGGCAGAGAGTATTTGTAAGTATAGATACCATTTGAGTGATAGTGGTGTTAATTTCTCTTGTATCTGGTTGAAGGTTAGTGGTTTATTGTTCATTAGAAGGTCTCCCACCCTGTAAAGACCCTTATTTTCCCATTTATCTAGCTGTTTGCGATATTCCCCTGGGATAAGGTATTTAATTGGCATTTTGGGGGAGAATCTGGGCATCTTCCCCTTGCCAAGCGCCATTGTCCTCCAATTGTCAAGTGATAAAGTCGTAACAGGAGAGTATGTTTTATTTTGTTGTTGGAGTGTTCTATCCCAAATCAGATCTCCGGATGATTCTAGATCTGCTATCCCTGCTTCTATTTCCTTCCATACCAAATTTCCCAATGAGGAGCCCAGAAGAGCATCCTGTGCCAATCTAGCTGCTTCATAGTAATTAAGCAAGTTGGGGACCCCTACCCCCCCTAGCTGTCTATGCTTGGTTAAAGTTAAGTGGGGAATTCTTGCTTGTTTCTTACCATTAATGAAGAAATTAATGTCTGATTGTAGGGTTTTGAGATCATTCTTTGGAACTGGGACGGGCAAGGTTCTAAATAGATATAGGATCCTCGGTAGTAGATTCATTTTTATGGCAGATATTCTACCATACCAGGAGAAGTTCAATAGTTTCCATTTAGTAATATCTGATCTTAGCTCTTTAAATAAGGGGAGATAATTTACCTTATATAAGTCTGAGTATTGGGTCGGTATCTTTGTACCTAAGTATTTAATATGTGTTTTAACCCAAGAAAATGAAAAATTTAACTCAATTAGTTTTTTTGTGTGAGCCGGTAGGGCTATGGCTAGTGCTTCGCTTTTGTCCAGGTTGATCTTATAGCCTGAAACCTGGGAGAACCTCTGCAATATTTCGTATAACCCCGTGAGGGATTTCAAGGGTTTGGTGAGAGTTAAGAGGACATCGTCCGCAAACAGGGAGATCTTATAGTCTGTGTGTTTGATTTTAAGTCCAGTCACCTCAGTTGAGTGCCTAATATTGGCCGCTAATGGTTCCATACAAAGGACAAACAGTAGTGGGGAGAGCGGGCAACCCTGTCTCGTTCCATTTTTAATGTATATAGGTGTGGAGTGATGTCCCATGGCCCTAACTGTAGCCGTAGGTTTAGAGTATATCCCTCGCAGTGCGTCTACAAATGGACCAGTAAATCCCATTTTATCCAGGACCGTGAACATGTATGTCCAGTCAATTCTATCAAACGCCTTCTCCGCGTCCAATGAGAGGACCAGAGAAGGCGTTTTAGTCCGGCCGAGTTGGGCTATTGTTGCTATGATCCGTCTTACGTTGTCAGGTGCTTCCCTACCCGTTATAAATCCCACCTGGTCCGGGTGTACTATGGTCGGTAATATGTGTTTTAGTCTATTGGCCAGAATTTTGGTAAAGATCTTTAGGTCCTGGTTTATAAGGGAGATGGGTCTGTAGTTGGGACATCTTTGTGGATCTCTGCCTGGTTTGGGTATCACCACTATCCTGGCTCCTAGTAAATCGCGTGGGATCTCATACCCCTGCATAATATAATTCGAAAATTTAACTAGATGTGATGTCAGGGAATTTTTAAATAATTTATAGTATTCACCCGGTAGTCCGTCTGGACCCGGGGCTTTGCCCGGTTTCAAATCTTTAATGGCTCCCAATACCTCGTTGGCAGTTATCGCCTGGTTTAAACTCTCCCTGTCTGTTTCTGTGATAGAGGGTAAATGGGCGTCATCTAGCATTTTTGTTAGTATGGATTCCGTGGTGGGGGAGTGGGCGACATGGGTTCCCTCATATAAGGTGCCATAGTATTGAGCAAAGCTGTCCACAATCTCCTGTGGGTGGGAGGTTGTGGTGCCATCTTGTTTTTGAATCTGTGTTATGGAGGCTATTTTTGCCCGTTCGCGAATTCTGTGCGCTAAGTACCTATCTGGCTTGTTTGCGTATATATAGTAGTTTGTCTTGAGCCGGAAGGCTGCTTTGACTGCCTGATCATTTAGAATAGTTGCTAACTCTGTTCTTTTACCCTGAAGCTGTGTCAGTGTAGCTCTAGATTGTGTCAGTTTGTGGTGCCTTTCTAATGTATCTATTTCTTTCTGTAGAGCTAACTTCTGTACATTCCGCTTTTTAAGAAGGATAGATTTTTCTTTTATCAATAGGCCCCTTAGGTAGGTTTTGTGAGCTGCCCAAGTCATGATAGGGTTAACCGTCGTCTCCGTGTTTATGCCCCAGTATTCTAGCATGTTACGTTCTACCGTCTCTCGGACCGTAGGGTCTCTTAGACAGAAGGGGTCATATGTCCATGATCTGGTCCTCCCCGGAACTTGCATGTCACCCAAGGTAAGCTGTACTATGGAGTGGTCTGACCACACACAGGAATGGATATTTGAGTTTATTAGGATGGGGCGTAGAAACTGACTGACAAATATATAATCTAGTTTTCTGTGGCCTAGATTTAGAGTTCGGCGGTAAAAGGGCTGTTAACGCTCTGCAGGTTTTTTTCTGGCCGCACCATAAATTTAACTCTGGTATCGAGAGTTCAAACAAATGCTGCGTTAGGCTCCAAAAAAGGAGCGTAGAGCATATTTACCGCAAATGCAACTCTCGATACCAGAGTTGCTTACGGACGCGGCCGGCCTCAAAAACGTGCTCGTGCACGATTCTCCCATAGGAAACAATGGGGCTGTTTGAGCTGAAAAAAAACCTAACACCTGCAAAAAAGCAGCGTTCAGCTCCTAACGCAGCCCCATTGTTTCCTATGGGGAAACACTTCCTACGTCTGCACCTAACACTCTAACATGTACCCCGAGTCTAAACACCCCTAACCTTACACTTATTAACCCCTAATCTGCCGCCCCCGCTATCGCTGACCCCTGCATTACACTTTTAACCCCTAATCTGCCGCTCCGTAAACCGCCGCCACCTACGTTATCCCTATGTACCCCTAATCTGCTGCCCTAACATCGCCGACCCCTATGTTATATTTATTAACCCCTAATCTGCCCCCCACAACGTCGCCGACACCTACCTACACTTATTAACCCCTAATCTGCCGAGCGGACCTGAGCGCTACTATAATAAATGTATTAACCCCTAATCCGCCTCACTAACCCTATCATAAATAGTATTAACCCCTAATCTGCCCTCCCTAACATCGCCGACACCTACCTTCAATTATTAACCCCTAATCTGCCGACCGGAGCTCACCGCTATTCTAATAAATGGATTAACCCCTAAAGCTAAGTCTAACCCTAACACTAACACCCCCCTAAGTTAAATATAATTTTTATCTAACGAAATAAATTAACTCTTATTAAATAAATGATTCCTATTTAAAGCTAAATACTTACCTGTAAAATAAATCCTAATATAGCTACAATATAAATTACATTTATATTATAGCTATTTTAGGATTAATATTTATTTTACAGGCAACTTTGTAATTATTTTAACCAGGTACAATAGCTATTAAATAGTTAAGAACTATTTAATAGTTACCTAGTTAAAATAATTACAAATTTACCTGTAAAATAAATCCTAACCTAAGATATAATTAAACCTAACACTACCCTATCAATAAAATAATTAAATAAACTACCTACAATTACCTACAATTAACCTAACACTACACTATCAATAAATTAATTAAACACAATTGCTACAAATAAATACAATTAAATAAACTATCTAAAGTACAAAAAATAAAAAAGAACTAAGTTACAGAAAATAAAAAAATATTTACAAACATAAGAAAAATATTACAACAATTTTAAACTAATTACACCTACTCTAAGCCCCCTAATAAAATAACAAAGACCCCCAAAATAAAAAATTCCCTACCCTATTCTAAAATACAAAAATTACAAGCTCTTTTACCTTACCAGCCCTGAACAGGGCCCTTTGCGGGGCATGCCCCAAGAATTGCAGCTCTTTTGCCTGTAAAAAAAAACATACAATACCCCCCCCCCAACATTACAACCCACCACCCACATACCCCTAATCTAACCCAAACCCCCTTAAATAAACCTAACACTAATCCCCTGAAGATCTTCCTACCTTGTCTTCACCATCCAGGTATCACCGATCCGTCCTGGCTCCAAGATCTTCATCCAACCCAAGCGGGGGTTGGCGATCCATAATCCGGTGCTCCAAAGTCTTCCTCCTATCCGGCAAGAAGAGGACATCCGGACCGGCAAACATCTTCTCCAAGCGGCATCTTCTATGTTCTTCCATCCGATGACGACCGGCTCCATCTTGAAGACCTCCAGCGCGGATCCATCCTCTTCTTCCGACGACTAGACGACGAATGACGGTTCCTTTAAGGGACGTCATCCAAGATGGCGTCCCTCGAATTCCGATTGGCTGATAGGATTCTATCAGCCAATCGGAATTAAGGTAGGAATTTTCTGATTGGCTGATGGAATCAGCCAATCAGAATCAAGTTCAATCCGATTGGCTGATCCAATCAGCCAATCAGATTGAGCTCGCATTCTATTGGCAAAAGAGCTGCAATTCTTGGGGCATGCCCCGCAAAGGGCCCTGTTCAGGGCTGGTAAGGTAAAAGAGCTTGTAATTTTTGTATTTTAGAATAGGGTAGGGAATTTTTTATTTTGGGGGTCTTTGTTATTTTATTAGGGGGCTTAGAGTAGGTGTAATTAGTTTAAAATTGTTGTAATATTTTTCTTATGTTTGTAAATATTTTTTTATTTTCTGTAACTTAGTTCTTTTTTATTTTTTGTACTTTAGATAGTTTATTTAATTGTATTTATTTGTAGCAATTGTGTTTAATTAATTTATTGATAGTGTAGTGTTAGGTTAATTGTAGGTAATTGTAGGTAGTTTATTTAATTATTTTATTGATAGGGTAGTGTTAGGTTTAATTATATCTTAGGTTAGGATTTATTTTACAGGTAAATTTGTAATTATTTTAACTAGGTAACTATTAAATAGTTCTTAACTATTTAATAGCTATTGTACCTGGTTAAAATAATTACAAAGTTGCTTGTAAAATAAATATTAATCCTAAAATAGCTATAATATAAATGTAATTTATATTGTAGCTATATTAGGATTTATTTTACAGGTAAGTATTTAGCTTTAAATAGGAATCATTTATTTAATAAGAGTTAATTTATTTCGTTAGATAAAAATTATATTTAACTTAGGGGGGTGTTAGTGTTAGGGTTAGACTTAGCTTTAGGGGTTAATACATTTATTAGAATAGCGGTGAGCTCCGGTCGGCAGATTAGGGGTTAATAATTGAAGGTAGGTGTCGGCGATGTTAGGGAGGGCAGATTAGGGGTTAATACTATTTATGATAGGGTTAGTGAGGCGGATTAGGGGTTAATAACTTTATTATAGTAGCGCTCAGGTCCGCTCGGCAGATTAGGGGTTAATAAGTGTAGGTAGGTGTCGGCGACGTTGTGGGGGGCAGATTAGGGGTTAATAAATATAACATAGGGGTCGGCGGTGTTAGGGGCAGCAGATTAGGGGTACATAGGGATAACGTAGGTGGCGGCGATTTGCGGTCGGAAGATTAGGGGTTAATTATTTTAAGTAGCTTGCGGCGACGTTGTGGGGGGCAAGTTAGGGGTTAATAAATGTAATATAGGGGTCGGCGGGGTTAGGGGCAGCAGATTAGGGGTACATAAGTATAACGTAGGTGGCGGTCGGCAGATTAGGGGTTAAAAATTTTAATCGAGTGGCGGCGATGTGGGGGGACCTCGGTTTAGGGGTACATAGGTAGTTTATGGGTGTTAGTGTACTTTAGGGTACAGTAGTTAAGAGCTTTATAAACCGGCGTTAGCCAGAAAGCTCTTAACTCCTGCTTTTTTCAGGCGGCTGGAATCTTGTCGTTAGAGCTCTAACGCTCACTGCAGAAACGACTCTAAATACCAGCGTTAGAAAGATCCCATTGAAAAGATAGGCTACGCAAATGGCGTAGGGGGATCTGCGGTATGGAAAAGTCGCGGCTGAAAAGTGAGCGTTAGACCCTTTAATCACTGACTCCAAATACCAGCGGGCGCCCAAAACCAGCGTTAGGAGCCTCTAACGCTGGTTTTGACGGCTACCGCCGAACTCCAAATCTAGGCCTGTATGTTTTGTGCGCCGCTGAGAAAAAAGTAGAATCGTTTGTATGACCATATAATGTTTTCCAGGAGTCTATTAGTGTGTTGGTAGCGAGGTAGTCTTGTATTACTTTGATCATCCTACATTGTTTGTGTTGCTTAGTGGTATGTGGGGGGTTGTGTTTGTGGGGTTGCAATGTGAGATCTACATTAAAATCTCCAGCAAAGATTGTCCTAGTCTGAGACCATTCTGTCAAGAGGTGTGTAATTTGTCTAAAAAAGGCATCTTGTTTGTCGTTTGGTGCGTATATATTGCAAAATATTATATCAGAATTTTGGATCTGTCCTTTCACAATGAGGTATCTGCCCTCCTTGTCTTTGACTGTTTCCTGATGTGTAAAGGGAAGGGAGGAGTGTATCAATATGGATACCTCACGTTTTTTAGAGTCAGAGGTTGAGTGGTAATGGTGGCGGAAATCTTTAGTCCAGTATTTGGGTATTTGGGAATGTAGAAAATGTGTTTCCTGGAGAAAGATCACATTTGCTTTAAGAGATTTATATTGCGTGAGTGCCATTCTGCGTTTAATGTCTGTGTTCAGCCCCCTTACATTATGTGAAATTAAGTTAATAGTCCAGGGATCCATCTATCTCGGTGGGTGGGTGTTTGCTATGATTTTTGAGATTTTCTGTGAGTGGTGCACTAATAGAGCACAGGATGCCGTGAACCCCAGTTTGTAGACTACAAGCTGTGTTGCATAGTAAAAAATTTTAACTCTCACCTTGGACCTCTCTCCCCGTTCCCTGCATACCTTCGAGGAGATCAAGAGAATGCAGTAAGGTCGTGACCAAATGAACATGGCTGATATATTGCATGAGTATTCACATACCGGATCCATAACAGTAACTAAGGAAAGAAAAAAATTAGAACAATAGAAATAACAAAACATAATAACTGAGATGTGCATGGTATACACTACCTCTATGAACATTCTAGGGTTACACATTGGGGTAAATGTGCATTACAAAACTGTGTACATCATAAAAGATAACTATATCAGCAATGAGAGTAATTAAATTGTTTTTGGTTGATTTAAATCTAGTCTTTAACTTATGGGTGTTCACCCATCCCTGGACAGTCTCGGTTCGTCCCCTTTGAAGGGGGTCAGTAGAAATTAACATTTTAGCCCCTGCCTGTCTACTTATCTCTAAATGGGTAGAGTCACCTAGGCAGGACAAAATGATTTTACAAATAGTAGCATACTTATCTATTAACCATCTGAAGGGGTTAGGCACTCTTCTTTCAGAGTACCTCCATTTTTGAACAGTCCTGATTAGTCTGGTCTCGTAGGGAAAAACCAGGAGAGAATTTTGTTCGATATGTTAAGTCAGAGTCCCAAGTCTCTCAAGTTTTCTGTTTCTTTTTTACAGCTTTGGTCCATCTTTCCCTGGTGGGAAGTAGCTGACGAGAAGTTTGATGATTTGCTTCCTGTTCCAAGGATGGAGACGGCAGATCAGGGCATTCGAGTTTCAATATTTTGCATGTAGTTGGGATTTCAGCAGGGTCTTTGAGGGATATTGTTTTCCCTTCATATAAGATATTAAGTGAGAATGGGAAACCCCACCTGTATGGTATTTGAGTCTTTCGTAAGAGCTGTGTAAGGGGCCGCATAGTGCTGCGTCTTTGGAGAGTTTTCAGGCATAAATCTTGAAAAAACTGAACAACAGAGCCTTTGAATTTGAAGGTGGGATTGTGTCTTGCTGCTGATAGAACTTCTTCTTTATCACGGAAGCGAAGCATCTTGATTATAATGTCCCTGGGTGGGTCTCCCTTTTTGGGTTTTGCTCTTAAGGCTCTGTGTGCTCTTTCCATTTCAAATTTACCTTCGTCTTTGTTATCTGTGATGGCTTGAAACAGCTGCAGGAGATATTCAGGTAGCTCTGGTGTTGTTACTGTTTCAGGGACCCCCTTTAATCTTAGATTGCACCTGCGGCTCCGGTTTTCCAGATCCTCCATTTTGTCTTGTATTTCGGCTAGTTCCTGCTGTTGTGAGGTCATATGTTGAGAAAGAGTAGATATATCTTCGGAAGTAGTTTCCTCTCTCTCCTCCAGAGAGTCAATTCTGGTGCCTAAGTCCAGCATATCTTGTTTGATCTCTGTTAGGCTGTTGGTGACCGTGGTCTGTAATGTGTCCATCTTCTCCCACATTTTATTGAAAATAGTGTTGATATCTTGCTTAGACATGAGATTTTTAAGGTCAGCCTTGGTTGCAGGTGTTTGATCTATGTTAGTATCAAGAGATTCAGTGTCAGACTCAATTTCTTCCTCCATTAGCAGCATTTCTGTATTTTGATTTTTGTCTCCTTTGGAGGACTTAAAAAAAGGGTGCTGTGTGGGTAGTTTTGTTCCTGCTCCTGTCTTGTTCTGTTTCCTGGCAGACATGGCTGTGTTAGGTTTTGTGAGGTTTAATAGGCACGTGGTAGAATAAAACAGTTTATTTTCTTCCAGCTATGGTGTATATACTAGGGCAGCAGTGGCTAGCAGCATAAGTCAGCAACGGCTCAATGTGTTTCTGCAACCTGCTGTTGCTTGTTGTGTGTAATATCCCTTTAATAGCCTTAGATTTCTAATGTATAATTGCTCCCTAGAGTTTTATCTTTCTTGGATCTTTATCTTCCTGCTGTATTATTGATCATATCTCTCCTTTAGAGCAACATGCCGCTCATCTGTTTCTTTAGTGCTGTAATAATATTATCTCCTTACAGGACTCATCTATTGTCTCTTATTGCAGTTCCCTGATCATTCACTCCATATATCATATAGGATTCACCGGAGGACTAAGATCACTTATTTATATGGGGCTTCTTCTTGTCGCTATAGAGGTTACTATCTTTTTTTTGCTCTCTGTAGGCAGCTCGAGTGTGAGTCTGACTATTTAGCGCTGCCTCTGTGAGGCCTGTGTCTGTGTCGGAGCGATATCATAATGGCGGCCCCCACTACCGTGAGACTCCTCCTTCCTCCTCCCTGGCAAATATTAAATGTGCATCGAGTTGCTTTTTACCGCCTTACCTATACCGGAGCCGTGTGCGGTAATTATTTTTCAGAAATCTTCCCCCTTGCAGGCGCTATAGTAGCTTGCTTTCTCTCCTGTTCAGTTGTCCTCCTCAGAAGCCGCGGCCATGTTTCTGTGCAGGCTGGACAGAGGAACGTTACTTTGCAAAATGTTCCGTGTTTCGATAAATTGATAGCTCACTTTTGCCCTTCTAGGTAAAGGGAAATGCTTCTCAAGCTTTCAACCAATTTTGAGTCTTGTATTGGCAATTTAGTACTCTTAGATGGCTCAGTACACACGGAGCTTCGTGACTAGGCAGCCATCACCTTGCTCCGCCAGGCTCCGCCCGAATTGTAATTATTTAAAGGGACATCCTACTCCAGAATTTTTATTGTTTAAAAAGTTAGATAATCCCTTTATTACCCAAATTCCCCAGTTTTGCATAACCAACACAGTTATATTAATAAACTTTTTACATCTGTGATTACCTTGTATCTAAGCCTCTGCAGACTGCCCCCTTATTTCAGTTCTTTTGACAGACTTGCATGACCCTACCTAGATTAAGCTTTCAATAAAGAAAACCAAGATAACAAAGCAAATTTGATGATAAATGTAAATTGCAAAGTTGTTTAAAATGGCATGCCCTCTCTGAATTATAAAAGTTTAATTTTGACTAGACTGTCCCTTTAAGAAATACATTCACATTATGGGGTATATTTATCAAATGTCGGGCGGATATATATATATATATATATATATATATATATATATATATATATATATATATATATATATATATATATATATATATATATATATGAGAAAAGAAAGGGTGGGTGTAGAGAGGCACAATCAAAATTAGAGCAAAAAATAGAATGTATGAGTATATAAATATATCTCAGCATAAGTAGCTGTAAATAATATAGTAATAAATGTTACCAAGTACCTAAACCAATAAATTACTTATCTGAAATAAATGAAAAATACATCTGTTTAGTCCAAAAATACATATAAAATATTTAATAGAATAAAAAGTCTCATAAAAATCAAATATTTCTACTTAGTCCGTTCACAAATTTGAAGAAAACCAAAGTCCTTTCTCATTTCTTACCAATAGTGGGCTATTGTACATTAGGGAGTATTTATAGCCCATTAGGTAGTTCAAGGCTGCAGTTATAATAGAGATTATCGTGTTGGATTATATATATTTTTATACTTAATATCCAGTAGAGGGCCTATTTTACTCCCCCATTTGAATTTATATATATATATATATATATATATATATATATATGTATTTACATGTGTTGATATGTATTTACAGACATATATACACATATAAATACATATGTGTATATATAAATATATATATATATATATATATTACTGTATATGCATTGGAGCCCTTTTCAGTTAAGTAGATGAAAACATGTTCAAGCATATCTATGCAATATTCATATTTAATAAAGTGATATAGTGTGTATTTACTGTAAATATTTCACATTCCAATATTCCTATATATATATATATATATATATATATATATATCTGTATATATCTATACTTATATATAATCATGTATGTATGTATATATATATATATATATATATATATATAGAGAGAGAGAGAGAGAGAGAGAGAGAGAGAGAGAGAGGTATAGATATACTGTATATTGTACCAAAAAAGTTAGATATATGTAGAAATATTTATTTGTTAATAAATAGAACATATTCTGTTATTGAAGAACTTTAGAATGTGAAATATTAATATTTTTATGTCAGGTTAGCGTAAATGAGACTATGCGATCAGGTTTCTTTTTTCTCCATTTACTTCTATGGGGAAAATACATGAACATGCACGTGATATTCAACTTTGGCTTTTTGCACTTGTCGGGTTAGCGTGCAAGAGAAAACAGTTTACTTTTAACTTGTAATACAAATGCAACCTGACGAGTGCAAAAAGCTTACTTCTAGCGCAATTAATGCTAATTAATGCAATTAATTAATGCTAATTAATGCTAATTAAACGCAATTAATGCAATTAATGCTGGAACGTTAATCTGGCCCTAAATGTCTTTTTTGTTCATTTTCACAGTTGTTAAAAGGACATAAGATTTTTTTCTTAGTTGCAGCCGGTATTTTAAAATGTATTACGGATATTTTTTAATCAAGTCGTAAAATAAAACTTCCAGACGTACACATGAGAACAATTCTTTTTAGACTAATCATTCGTCCAGAATTTTTTTTTAAATTGGGTTTAACTAACTTTCATTAGGTACTTCATTTATTTTGGACTACATTTGTTAACAAAATTAATTTGTTAACAATATTTATTGAAAACAAATTAAACCTATTCTACTATTAGTGTAAATCCCTGAAGCGGATTGACACCCCCTGCTAGCCGCGAATCTGCAGAGGGCAGCATTGCTCAAGCATTTCACTAGAAATGCTTGTGCAATGTTAAATGTCGACAGCATATGCTGACGGCATTTAGCAATGCCGGACGGACATGATCCACTACAGCAGACCATGTCAGTCTGATATTTAGTAAATCGGCCCCTCTGCCCCTATCTGCCAGACTAACCACCACAATAACCCTCCCAACTACAATCGTGATTACTTTATATAAATATATTCAAGGTCCATATAGAGAGATGGCAGAAGCTCTATTTATTCCAAGAAAATTGTTTGTGACAAGATGTCACAATTTAGGGCTGGAGGAAAAGAGATTTAATCTCCTGCAACGGAAACCTTTTTTTCACTGTAAGAGAAATAAAATTCTGGAACTCATTACCAAAGGAGTTAGTGAATGCCTATACCTTAGATATATTTAAAATTGGATAGATTTCTAGCTAGAAACAGAATTCATGGATAGAATTGCTTGTGTTAAATGGGTCACCTTTTAATGGGATTAATTTAAGCTCAACTGGAGCTTTTTTAGTATATTAGATTTGTATAGGTTGAACTTGATGGACTTCTTTTTTCAACCTCATCTACTATGTTACTATGTTAACTGTGGGCCCCCCCACTGCACTTAACACATAACTTCTGGGTCCCCCACTGTAACAAACACTATATCTGTTGTACCCTCAATGCACTTAACCCCCCTAACCACTAGAACCCCACCACCACGCACCCAAACTAACCACCAAAGCAACACAACAAAAAGTGCCCCTAACTATACCTAATGCCCCCTAAGCTATAAAACCTTACTAAAAAAAGTTACTTAAAAAAAATGTTGTCTCAACGAAAAGAATTAACCTCTATAGTATTGATTGATTTGAATTTTCAAATCAACCTTTAGGATCAATGAAAATAGCAATTTGAATAACACTATAAAATCAGAAGAAAATGCAGAGGAGAGCCAGACCATGGTGATTGACCCCAGGAAAAGAATCCAGGAAGAGGACACCACTCATCACTGGATTATGGACTATATGGATCAAGGTGGTGGAAAATGGACTATGGACAAAAGACTTTGGATGGTAAGGATAATATTTATTGTGTATTTTTTAGGGGGATTGATTTTGGTTTTATGGGCTTTTTGTTTACTATAGTGATTTATTTGTTAAGAGAATGTTAGTTGTTTTTTTATATAGTAATTTATTTTTAACGGTATAATTTTTTTGTTTTTTTTTAACGGTAACTCTTTTTTAATTGGCTAGGAGGGGGAAGCTAAGGTTATGGCCTTCTTTAGGATTGGGGGGTCTTGCATTGTAGGGGGATAAGTCATTATGGGTCTTCCTGTGTGGGTGTCTAGCAATTAGTCTGATAGTTAAGGTGGGGAAGGTTCACAGATAGGATAGTAGTTGTAATAGGATCTATCTAACAGTTATGAGGTCCAGTGGGGAGTTCAGTGGTTAGGGAAAGTGTGGTGGGAGGTCTTGCTAAAACAAATTAAAATTAAGTATTACACACACACACACACACACACATACAGTATCTCACATAAATGAGTACACCCCTCACATTTTTGTAAATATTTTATTATATCTTTTCATGTGACAACACTGAAGAAATGACACTTTGCTACAATATAAAGTAGTGAGTGTATAGCCTGTATAACAGTGTAAATTTGCTGTCCCCTCAAGATAACTCAACACACAGCCATTAATGTCTAAACCGTTGGCAACAAAAGTGAGTACACCCCTACGTGGAAATATCCAAATTGGGCCCAAAGTGTCAATATTTTGTGTGGCCACCATTATTTTCCAGCACTGCATTAAAGGGACAGTAAACCCTAATATTTTTATTCTTTAATCAAAAATATCTTGTTTAATTATATTTATAAATCAGCTTTTTTTTTAAACTTTTTCTTTTAATGTTTAGATTTTACCCTCATAATTTCTTTTATTTGCAATTAGACAGCCCACCCACCGCTTCTCCTTACTATTTGTTTTTTTTTACCTTTTGTGTGTTCTGCCTATCACTGCGTTACCGATCGCGCCATTGCATTGTATTGAGCGCGCTCCGTCATAATCTAAAAAAAAAATCGGATTCTGCGCATGCGCACTTTGTTACTCTTTCCCTCAGCTGTCTGACTGTCAGTGAGGTAAACAACGGATTGCCGCTTTTGCAATCACTTTGTTACATCAATAGTAGTCCAGTCAATTAAAATATGCACCTATCTGATTAACTTTACAGAAATAAGAATGTGTAGCAATGATTCACTATTTTTTCATGCCAAAAAATAATTTCAATATGTATGCTAGGCTGTATAAGAATAAAAGATTGAACTAGATAGGAAGAAAAATATGTAATTGTTTAAAGCACATACTGCATTGTACCTTATACCGGAATTTTCATTATTTTTTTTTAAAGTATTTTCACAGCAGGCTACATTTTACCTTCATAGCAAAAATACAAATGCAGATATAATGACCTCAGAAGCACAGATAAAATGCAGTCATGTATGCATCAATCATCCTCCAAATATGCATTTTATGATTACACTTGGGTTTTTGGATTAAAAATATCATTTTTTTTTTATATCTCATTTACATACACAGAGTCATTCAAGCAAAAAAAAAAATTCAATCAGACATTTATAAATAAAATAAAAACATTATATTAAAGGTACACAAAAATATTTTTTTAATCTATTAACTTCTATTATATATTTTGTTTAGTATTTTTGTTATCTTTTTTTGAAAAGCATAGCTTGGTATGCCTATGAACTTTTTTTTTCTGCACATATATACTTTTTTTATTGGCCTATAAATATTTTCAGCTATTCTCCTTACTTTTGCATTGCTGCTTCTTCATAAAGGATACTAAAAAAAAAAGTACATTTTAAATAGTAGTATATTTGATATTTGAAATGTGTGTTCTATTTTATATTTCAAAATTAAAATTTTGGCTTCCATAAAATTTTATTTCTTCTTTGTGCAAAATTGTCACCTCTATTTTCTTTCTATAATTTCAGAGCAAGCATTATATTGACTTTGACAAATGTGTTAGTTTATATGTGATAGTGAGTCATTGTGTGCTAGTGTATGTGTGCTAGTGTTAGTGAGTGTATGTGTGCTAGTGTTAGTGAGTGTATGTGTGCTAGTGTTAGTGAGTGTATGTGTGCTAGTGTTAGTGTATATGTGCTAGTGTTGGTGAGTGTATGTGTGCTAGTGTATATGTGCCAGTGCTTTGTTGAGTGTACATGTGCTAGTCCTATTGTATATGTGCTAGTCCTAGTATATATGTTATAGCATTAGTGCATATGTGCAAGTGTTAGTGAGTGTATGTGTGCTAGTGTTAGTGTATATGTACCAGTGTTTTGTTGAGTGTATGTGTGATAGTCTTAGTGTATATGTGCAAGTGTTAGTGAGTGTATGTGTGCTAGTGTTAGTGTATATGTTATACCATTAGTTTATATGTGCTAGTCTTAGTGTATTTTTGTTATAGCATTAGTGCATATGTGCAAGTGTTAGTGAGTGTATGTGTGCTAGTGTTAGTGTATATGTTATACCATTAGTTTATATGTGCTAGTCTTAGTGTATTTTTGTTATAGCATTAGTGCATATGTGCAAGTGTTAGTGAGTGTATGTGTGCTAGTGTTTGTGTATATGTTATACCATTAGTTTATATGTGCTAGTCTTAGTGTATTTTTGTTATAGCATTAGTGCATATGTGCAAGTGTTAGTGAGTGTATGTGTGCTAGTGTTAGTGTATATGTTATAGCATTAGTTTATATGTGCTAGCCTTAGTGTATATTTGTTATAGCATTAGTGCATATGTGCAAGTGTTAGTGAGTGTATGTGTGCTAGTGTTAGTGTATATGTTATAGCATTAGTTTATATGTTCTAGCCTTAGTGTATATTTGTTATAGCATTAGTGCATATATGCAAGTGTTAGTGTATATGTGCCAGTGTTTTGTTGAGTGTACGTGTGATAGTCCTAGTGTATATGTGCAAGTGTTAGTGAGTGTATGTGTGCTAGTGTTAGTGTATATGTTATACCATTAGTTTATATGTGCTAGTCTTAGTGTATTTTTGTTATAGCATTAGTGCATATGTGCAAGTGTTAGTGAGTGTATGTGTGCTAGTGTTAGTGTATATGTTATAGCATTAGTTTATATGTGCTAGCCTTAGTGTATATTTGTTATAGCATTAGTGCATATGTGCAAGTGTTAGTGAGTGTATGTGTGCTAGTGTTAGTGTATATGTTATAGCATTAGTTTATATGTTCTAGCCTTAGTGTATATTTGTTATAGCATTAGTGCATATATGCAAGTGTTAGTGTATATGTGCCAGTGTTTTGTTGAGTGTACGTGTGATAGTCCTAGTGTATATGTGCAAGTGTTAGTGAGTGTATGTGTGCTAGTGTTAGTGTATATGTTATACCATTAGTTTATATGTGCTAGTCTTAGTGTATTTTTGTTATAGCATTAGTGCATATGTGCAAGTGTTAGTGAGTGTATGTGTGCTAGTGTTAGTGTATATGTTATAGCATTAGTTTATATGTGCTAGCCTTAGTGTATATTTGTTATAGCATTAGTGCATATGTGCAAGTGTTAGTGAGTGTATGTGTGCTAGTGTTAGTGTATATGTTATAGCATTAGTTTATATGTGCTAGCCTTAGTGTATATTTGTTATAGCATTAGTGCATATGTGCAAGTGTTAGTGAGTGTATGTGTGCTAGTGTTTGTGTATATGTTATTGCATTAGTTTTTATGTGCTAGCCTTAGTGTATATTTGTTATAGCATTAGTGCATATATGCAAGTGTTAGTGTATATGTGCCAGTGTTTTGTTGAGTGTACGTGTGATAGTCCTAGTGTATATGTGCAAGTGTTAGTGAGTGTATGTGTGCTAGTGTTAGTGTATATGTTATACCATTAGTTTATATGTGCTAGTCTTAGTGTATTTTTGTTATAGCATTAGTGCATATGTGCAAGTGTTAGTGAGTGTATGTGTGCTAGTGTTTGTGTATATGTTATACCATTAGTTTATATGTGCTAGCCTTAGTGTATATTTGTTATAGCATTAGTGCATATGTGCAAGTGTTAGTGAGTGTATGTGTGCTAGTGTTAGTGTATATGTTATACCATTAGTTTGTATGTGCTAGCCTTAGTGTATATTTGTTATAGCATTAGTGCATATATGCAAGTGTTAGTGTATATGTGCCAGTGTTTTGTTGAGTGTATGTGTGATAGTCCTAGTGTATATGTGCAAGTGTTAGTGAGTGTATGTGTGCTAGTGTTAGTGTATATGTTATACCATTAGTTTATATGTGCTAGTCTTAGTGTATTTTTGTTATAGCATTAGTGCATATGTGCAAGTGTTAGTGAGTGTATGTGTGCTAGTGTTAGTGTATATGTTATAGCATTAGTTTATATGTGCTAGCCTTAGTGTATATTTGTTATAGCATTAGTGCATATGTGCAAGTGTTAGTGAGTGTATGTGTGCTAGTGTTAGTGTATATGTTATAGCATTAGTTTTTATGTGCTAGCCTTAGTGTATATTTGTTATAGCATTAGTGCATATGTGCAAGTGTTAGTGAGTGTATGTGTGCTAGTGTTTGTGTATATGTTATTGCATTAGTTTTTATGTGCTAGCCTTAGTGTATATTTGTTATAGCATTAGTGCATATATGCAAGTGTTAGTGTATATGTGCCAGTGTTTTGTTGAGTGTACGTGTGATAGTCCTAGTGTATATGTGCAAGTGTTAGTGAGTGTATGTGTGCTAGTGTTAGTGTATATGTTATACCATTAGTTTATATGTGCTAGTCTTAGTGTATTTTTGTTATAGCATTAGTGCATATGTGCAAGTGTTAGTGAGTGTATGTGTGCTAGTGTTTGTGTATATGTTATACCATTAGTTTATATGTGCTAGCCTTAGTGTATATTTGTTATAGCATTAGTGCATATGTGCAAGTGTTAGTGAGTGTATGTGTGCTAGTGTTAGTGTATATGTTATACCATTAGTTTTTATGTGCTAGCCTTAGTGTATATTTGTTATAGCATTAGTGCATATATGCAAGTGTTAGTGTATATGTGCCAGTGTTTTGTTGAGTGTATGTGTGATAGTCCTAGTGTATATGTGCAAGTGTTAGTGAGTGTATGTGTGCTAGTGTTAGTGTATATGTTATACCATTAGTTTATATGTGCTAGTCTTAGTGTATTTTTGTTATAGCATTAGTGCATATGTGCAAGTGTTAGTGAGTGTATGTGTGCTAGTGTTAGTGTATATGTTATAGCATTAGTTTATATGTGCTAGCCTTAGTGTATATTTGTTATAGCATTAGTGCATATGTGCAAGTGTTAGTGAGTGTATGTGTGCTAGTGTTAGTGTATATGTTATAGCATTAGTTTTTATGTGCTAGCCTTAGTGTATATTTGTTATAGCATTAGTGCATATGTGCAAGTGTTTTGTTGAGTGTACGTGTGATAGTCCTAGTGTATATGTGCAAGTGTTAGTGAGTGTATGTGTGCTAGTGTTAGTGTATATGTTATACCATTAGTTTATATGTGCTAGTCTTAGTGTATTTTTGTTATAGCATTAGTGCATATGTGCAAGTGTTAGTGAGTGTATGTGTGCTAGTGTTAGTGTATATGTTATACCATTAGTTTATATGTGCTAGCCTTAGTGTATATTTGTTATAGCATTAGTGCATATGTGCAAGTGTTAGTGAGTGTATGTGTGCTAGTGTTAGTGTATATGTTATAGCATTAGTTTATATGTGCTAGCCTTAGTGTATATTTGTTATAGCATTAGTGCATATGTGCAAGTGTTAGTGAGTGTATGTGTGCTAGTGTTTGTGTATATGTTATTGCATTAGTTTTTATGTGCTAGCCTTAGTGTATATTTGTTATAGCATTAGTGCATATATGCAAGTGTTAGTGTATATGTGCCAGTGTTTTGTTGAGTGTACGTGTGATAGTCCTAGTGTATATGTGCAAGTGTTAGTGAGTGTATGTGTGCTAGTGTTAGTGTATATGTTATACCATTAGTTTATATGTGCTAGTCTTAGTGTATTTTTGTTATAGCATTAGTGCATATGTGCAAGTGTTAGTGAGTGTATGTGTGCTAGTGTTTGTGTATATGTTATACCATTAGTTTATATGTGCTAGCCTTAGTGTATATTTGTTATAGCATTAGTGCATATGTGCAAGTGTTAGTGAGTGTATGTGTGCTAGTGTTAGTGTATATGTTATACCATTAGTTTTTATGTGCTAGCCTTAGTGTATATTTGTTATAGCATTAGTGCATATGTGCAAGTGTTAGTGAGTGTATGTGTGCTAGTGTTAGTGTATATGTTATAGCATTAGTTTTTATGTGCTAGCCTTAGTGTATATTTGTTATAGCATTAGTGCATATGTGCAAGTGTTAGTGAGTGTATGTGTGCTAGTGTTAGTGTATATGTTATACCATTAGTTTATATGTGCTAGTCTTAGTGTATTTTTGTTATAGCATTAGTGCATATGTGCAAGTGTTAGTGAGTGTATGTGTGCTAGTGTTAGTGTATATGTTATAGCATTAGTTTATATGTGCTAGCCTTAGTGTATATTTGTTATAGCATTAGTGCATATGTGCAAGTGTTAGTGAGTGTATGTGTGCTAGTGTTAGTGTATATGTTATAGCATTAGTTTTTATGTGCTAGCCTTAGTGTATATTTGTTATAGCATTAGTGCATATGTGCAAGTGTTAGTGAGTGTATGTGTGCTAGTGTTAGTGTATATGTTATTGCATTAGTTTATATGTTCTAGCCTTAGTGTATATTTGTTATAGCATTAGTGCATATGTGCCAGTGTTTTGTTGAGTGTACGTGTGATAGTCCTAGTGTATATGTGCAAGTGTTAGTGAGTGTATGTGTGCTAGTGTTAGTGTATATGTTATACCATTAGTTTATATGTGCTAGTCTTAGTGTATTTTTGTTATAGCATTAGTGCATATGTGCAAGTGTTAGTGAGTGTATTTGTGCTAGTGTATATGTTCAAGTGTTATTGAGTGTATGTGTGCTAGTGTTAGTGTATATGTACCAGTGTTTTGTTGAGTGTATGTGTGATAGTCCTAGTGTATATGTGCAAGTGTTATTGAGTGTATGTATGCTATTTTTTAATGAGTTTATTTTCCTACCTCTGCTCTATATCGGACACCATCTGTGGCCCTTTTCCCATTTCCGACCATCACCTGGTCCCCTATAATTTTAATGCAACAGCTAAACCCACTTCTTCATCCCGCCCCCGCACCTGTAGAAATACACATTCTGTGGATACGCTTCAATTTTCAAAAATCTTTCAAAATCTCCTCCCTCACACTTCAACTAAAACCTGCCCTGATCTAGCTAAAGCCCACTATAATAAAACTTTCTCCTCTCCATTAGACACACTGTTCAAAACATTACGCTGTCAGTTACAGCCCTGTCATGCTTAGCAAACACACTATTTGCAAAAATGCTCCCATACTGCTGTGCATTTCTGGAGGAAAACTCATTTTTAACCTGATTTCATAGACTATAAGTTTATTCTTCGTTCATACACTTCTGCCTTTCACTTAGCAAAGCAAACATACTTTTCTTCTCTCATATCTACTCTTTCCTCACTCCCTAAAAGACTCTTCTCCACCTTTAACTCTCTCCTCTACCCACCTGCTCCACCCCCCCCCCATCTGTCTTTAGTGCTCAAGCCCTGGCAGACTACTTTTTAAACAAAACACGTTTTTACTCACTTCTTTAATCTATCCCCCTCTACCGGCTCTCTCTCATCTCCCTTGAAAAACAATCAAATATCACTCCCATACTCAAAAAACCACCCTTCGACTCTAATTCTTCTGAATTAATTCTTCTGAAAGCTACTGTCCCATATTATTCAGCTAACATCAAAACTTCTTGAAAAAAAAGTTTTCAATCGCCTTACCCAGTTCCTGTCCATCAACTCCTTGCTTGACCCCCTGCAATCTGGATTCCACCCCAAAGACTCAACTGAAGGTTACTAATAATCTTCTCTCTGTTTAAAGTATTGGTCACTACTTTATACTCATCTTTCTTGACCTCTGCTTTTGACACAGTTGACCACCCTCTCCTCCTACAGACCCTTAGCTATTTTGGCCTCTGTGACAATGCTGTTTCCTGGATTTAGTCCTATCTTTGTCACGGGTCTTTTTCTGTGTCATTTGCCGGCGACTCCTCCTCTCCAATGCCTCTGTCTGTTGGAGTACCTTCATTTTTTGATTCCTCTGCTATTCTCCATTTATACTTCTTTGCTGGGTTAACTTATCAACAGTTATGGCTTCAAATATCACCTCTATGCTGATGACAGCCAGACCTACCTCTCCACCCCTGCTCTCTCTCCCTCTGTCCTTTCTCATGTCAGCGACTGTTTATTTTGTATTTTCTTCCTGGATGACTTCTCACCACCTAAAGATTAACATGTCCAAGACTGAGCTCCTTCTTATCCCTTCCTCAAGCTCTAATCAGACTTCTTTATTCCTGTTGACGGCATCACCATTTCCCCATCGCCCCAAGTCCGCTTCCACGGAGTTACACTTGACTCAAATCTATCCTTCGTCCCCAAAATCCAATCGCTTTATACATCCTGCCTCAACCCTCTATGCAATATTTAAAAAATTCGCCCTCTTCTGAGCGCTAACACCACAAAGCAAATAATTCACTCACTTGTTATTATTAGTTCTCACCAGTGCTGCTCCCCACTACATATCCTCTCTAATAAACAAATATACTTGAGCATGCTCACTAAGATCCAACAATAACCTGCTCTTTGCATCTTCGACTATCACCTCTTTACATGCTAAATTGCAGGACTTCTCTCGTGCAAAACCTATTTAATATTGAACACTCTACCTTGTGCTGTCAGGCTTTGCCCTAATCTTTCTTCTTTTAAATGCTACTTTATTATTATTATTGAAGACTTTATTTGTTCAGAGATGCCTAATTTTATTGAAATAAATTGTACTCATGGACAGCGCTGTGGAATATGTTTGCGCTTCCTAAATAAATTTTAATAATAAAATATATATTTGTTTTTAAAATATAATACTAGATGTCTAAAGACACTTCTACGTTACTGTGTTCACATATGGTTACTCTTTTACTAAATGTACCAACAACAAAAAAACACTGGAGTCAAGCTATCAGACAGTTGAAAAATCCAAGTCAAGCTATCAGACACTGTTTTGGAGCTATCAGACAGTTATAATACAGTAGTCAATCTATCAGACACTTATTTGTTAGCACTTTCTTAAGACTATTAAAGGCTGTACCATACATATATGCTAATAAGAAATTTTTTAATGAATATAATATACAGAACAGGAAGAAATGGAATAATGGTAATGAATACCCTCTAAACCATAGATTCCAATTAACAGGCGCTAAAATAGAGCAATATAAGACAATCAAAAATGGTATAGTACACAGCAATATACGAAATTAGTATTAATATAAATAGAACCAGTCCTCCAATGTATGAGCAAGTCCAAAGAGAATCCTTGATAGATGGCGTATGTGACAGGCAGCACTCTGCCTTCACCCAAATAGATGTTGTGACTCTACAGCAGAAAACAACAAAAAGGACAGAGGCGCCACATGTGTAAATCCAACAAAAAACAAATATTAGATCATGGAGATGTAGGGTACTCACAAGCAGAGCGGCACTCAGTTGTGCCAGTAGAAGCAGGCTGGTTTTCTCCAGCAAACTAGCTGGCTGATGGAAGGCAATCCTCGCCACGAACAGTAGCCGTATGATACGGCGTTGACACAGGAACTGTGTTTGGAAGGAAGAAGGGCTGGTAATCTTGCCAATGGTTAGCTACTAACGGAGTCTTTCAAACACCAATCAAAACTGGATATATGTATAAAAACATATAGATATTTATTAAAAGCAAAAATAAAAACAAATGGAAAATACACCACAGGGTGTATGCCAATAAGTACCAGTAAAGTGTAAAAGATCTCCCCTATGGGATAATAGCAACGCGTTTCTCGGGGGGGCTCCCCGTTTCCTCAGGCTTGTATATCCCAAACACAAATGAGGCTCTTTAAATAGAGCTAAACTACCACATGGTGCAATAAAACCTTCCATTTCTTTATCAAATAACAACCAATCAAACTATTGCCCATTTCAATTAGCAACATCGATATGAATTTACAAGCCCGGTTTTATAACATCAGGCATTGTTTGGAACGATCGTGTAACAATCTTGGTATAGCAATGTAAGTGACATATCTGCTGGAAAGCTAAATTTGTTTCTCATCTATATATACACTAAACAAGTTATAAATTGCAGTTACTAAAAACGGCCATTGTAGCTATATTTACTTATCATATGACTACAATTTTGAGAACTCATTCAAATAAATTATTACTAATTCTTTAGTTAAAATATGTTATCTTTTTTATTAATTTTTATATTTATATAAAATACACAGAGATTCTAATTAACATTTTATAAATAACAATGGGGTGTGTATGGAGAGGATGGGTTTGATTGGTTGTTGTTTGATGAAGGAAGGGGAGGGTTTATTGCACCATGTGGTAGTTTAGCTCTATTTAAAGAGCCTCATTTGTGTTTGGGATATACAAGCCTGAGGAAACGGGGAGCCCCCCCGAGAAACGCGTTGCTATTATCCCATAGGGGAGATCTTTTACACCTTACTGGTACTTATTGGCATACACCCTGTGGTGTATTTTCCATTTTTTTTTATTTTTGCTTTTAATAAATATCTATATATTTTTATACATATATCCAGTTTTGATTGGTTTTTTAAAGACTCCGTTAGTAACTAACAATTGGCAAGATTGCCAGCCCTTCTTCCTTCCAACCACAGTTCCTTTGTCAACGCCGTATCGTACGGCTACTGTTCGTGGTGAGGATTGCCTTCCATCAGCCAGCTAGTTTGCTGCAGAAAACCAGCCTTCTTCTACTGGCACAACTGAGTGCCGCTATGCTTGTGAGCACCCTACATCTCCATGATATAATATTTGGTTTTTGTTGGATTTACACATGTGGTGCCTCTTTCCTTTTTGTCGTTTTTAATGAATTCAAGCATTTTTGTTATAAATGTCATTCAAATTTAAAAAAATAGTCATTTTCAAACATTTCTCTAAACGTTAAAAACAAAATTCCCCATTGTGCCACTAAATATTCACCAAAACTATCTCACACAATGACCCCTCTACGATATCACAATTTATGGATACTTTTTACTGTGGAATTTTAAAAATATTGTGCCCCAAATATCCCTCAAATTACAAAAATAAGCACATTTAAAAAATTTCAATTGGGAATAAAAACAAAATCTCCCATTGTGCGACTACATTTTCACCAGAGCTATCTCACACATTGACCCCTCTAAGATATCACAAATTATGGGGATTTTTTACTGTGGAATTTTAAAAATAACGGGCCCCAAATATCAATCTAATTGCAAAATAGGCACTTGCCAGCAAATTCACTTAGGGTTAAAATTAAAAACCTCCCATTGTGCCACTAAATTTTCACCACAGCTATCTCACACAATGACCCCTCTACAATATCACAAATTATCTGGACTTTTTACTTTTGTATTTTAACAATATTGAGCCCCAAATGTCCATCTAATTGAAAAAATAGGCACTTACCACCAATTTCAATTATGAATAAAAACAAAATCTCCAATTGTGCCAATAAATATTAACCACAGCTAACTCACACAATGACCCCTCTACGATATCACAAAGTATGGGGACTTTTTACTGTGTAATTTTAAAAATATTGGGCCTCAAATGTTCCTCAAATTGCAAAATAGGCACCAATTTCACTAAGTGATAAAAACAAAATCTCCCATTGTGCCACTAAATATTCACTGCAGCTATCTTACACAATGACCCCTCTACGATATCACAAAGCATGGATAATTTTAACATTTGATTTTTATAAATATTAGTTCTCAAATGTCCCTCAAATTGCAAAAATATGCGCTTTACAACAATTTCACTTTGGTATAAAAACTAAATCTCCCATTGTGCCATTAAATTTTTATCACAGCTGTTTCACACAATGACCCCTCTTTAGTGGCACAATGGGGGATTTTGCTTTTATCCATATGTAAAATTTTTGGAAAGTGCCTATTAGAATCCATGACTTCATTCCATAGCTGTGGAAAATACAGAACCTGGCCACCAGGAGGACGCAAAAACACCCATCCAAAGGCTTAAATACCTCCCCCACGTCCCTCATCCCCCAGTCATTCTTTGCCTTTCATCACAGGAGGATGGCAGAGAAGTGTCGTAAGATTTGTAGTAGTCTCTTATGGAGGGTAGTACTCCTCACTATTAGACTGGGGTTTTAAGTAGTCTTGTCAGCCTCTCAGTGAGAGCATTTACGAAAGTTAGGGTCTGGAGATGCAGGGAGAGTCTTTCTTTGAAACCATCCAGACTCGTATTAACAACTCCTAAGCAATGAGTGTAGAAGAGTTTCACTGCCTGCTTTTATCACTCAAGTTCATGTCAGGTGCGATGCAACAGACTGTCAAACTTGAGAGGCTGTGTTCTGCTCCACAGCGTTGATTCCGGTAAGATCTTTCCATTTTATCTCATATGATAACGTATGAAGACAACGTCACAGTGTGACTCCTTTATATGTATAGAATCAAGTGTGAATATCTCCGGAAGAAGATTATTGAACAGGGGGAATTTATGCATGATTGCTTTATTATGTTTTATGCAGCGACATGTGTGAGATGAGGCTCTGGCAGATGTGGGAACATTCAGGTTTTACTTTCATTTTGGGAGAACTGCGCAGCCTGTTAATTTGGAGCGCTTCTCTTCCTGCAGCAGGGGCGGTCCTGCATGGCACTCCATGTGACCGGGTGTGGCCTCATTATCTTCATCTTTCCTTAACGTGCAGTTTATAGGAGACAAAGCGATTTCTCTGTGGGGCCTGGGTTATAGGAGGTGGTGAGTGCCCCGGCCATTGGGGGTATAAAGGTGCCATTTCTTTTTCGATTATTCGTATTAAAAATGCAAGCTATGGAGTACTCTGATGCGTTATAGGGTACTCCCTCTTTAACTAAGTCCAATACCAGTTTTTATTGTAGGGTGGCTACGGTATACCCACCTGCTCAATTATGTTCCACATGCCTCGATAAAGTAGTTATATCTAAAAAGACAAAGATGTTTAGTACCACTGAGCAATCCACCTGTGAGGGGTCTCCGTCTCGTGCGGTGCGTTCCCTGGCAATCATCTCCTATTACACATGCAGCTCCCCATCACACTACTAATCCTCCTTTGGGAGGGGCCCTCCTACCGCCAGATTTTAATGAACAGTTGCAAACGGCAGTGTTTGCGGCCTTCATTGCTTTAACTCACCCTGCTAAGCGCAAGCGAAATGTTAAATATTGCTATCTTTCCCTGGGGTCATCTATCAACTTGTTGGATTTATCTGATACTAGATTATCCATAGCTGAAAACACCTCTGATACTTCAGAGGAGCCTCTATCTGGGTCGGAATTGACTGCCTCTAGGCCTCCGGTTGCTGAGGAACCAGACTTAGGATTTAGGATCGAGCACTTACGCTTTCTGTTTAAGGAAGTGTTGGCTACGTTAGAGGTTCCGGAACCAAAATTACCTGAGGAAACATCTATTCCTAAACTTGATAAGGTTTATGAGGACAAGGTGGTGCCACTGACTTTTCCGGTTCCCGTAAAGATGGCAAATAATATTAATAATGAATGGGAGAGACTTGGATTTTCTTTTTCCCCTTCTTTTTCATTTAAGAAATTGTTCACGGTTGCTGAATTGTGGGGGTCTGTCCCTAAGGTCGATGGAGCTATATCCACGCTGGCTAAGCGCACCACTATCCCACTTGAGGATAGTTTGTCGTTTAAGGAACCAATGGATAAAAAACTGGAAACTCTGTTTAGAAAGATGTTTCAGTACACAGGGTATTTATTTCAGCCTGTAGCGGCGGTTACTGCGTTGGCTGGAGCCGCTACCTATTGGTGAGACTCTTTATCAAAGATGATCGATGTGGAAATTCCCCTCAATTAAATCCAGGAAAGATTAAGGTAGATAATTTGTTTATCTGTGATGCAAACATGCAGATTATTTGCTTGAATGCTAATACATCAGGCTTTTCTGTTCTAGCCCGTAGGTCTGCTGACAGGACTTCAAAATCTAGATTGCTTTCCATTCAAGGTGAAGATTCTTTTCAGTCCAGGCCTGGACTATATCATATCCACGGTCACTGGGGGCAAGGGTGCTTCTCTACCGCAGGATAAGAAGAATAAGCCTAAAAGACAGGGTCCAAATTTTAGTCCCTTTCGTTTGGATAAATCCAAATGTCATCAGCCCTCCACGAAGCCTGATCATTCCAAAGGAACTTGAAACCATCTCAATCTTAGAATAAATCCAAAGAGAACAAGAAGTCTGCCAAGACAAAGTCGTCATGAAGGGGCAGACTATCTCTTTTTGTGGAGGCTTGGCTGAGAGACGTGCAAGACCCTTGGGTTCTGTAGGTCATTGCTCAGTGTTACAGGATAGGTTTAAAATCTCATCTACCCAGGGACAGATTCCTCTTATCAAACCTGTCTTCAAGGCAAGAAAAAAAGAGATGCTTTTCTAGGGTGAGGGATCTCTTCTCCTGAGGAGTAATTGTGCCAGTACCTCTAGCAGAGAGATGTCTGGGGTACTACTCAAACGTTTCGCCCGATTCTAGACCTAAAGTGTTTAAACAAGTTTCTGTTGGTCCCATCGTTCAAGATGGAGACGATAAGGTCTATCCTGCCCTTAGTTCAAGAGGGACAGTTCATGACTACAATAGACTTGAAGGATGCTTACCTTGATGTGCCAATACACAAGGAGCACTTCAAGTTCTTAAGATTCGCTTATCTGGATCAACACTTCCAGTATGTTGATCTTCATTTTGGTCTAGCTACTGCCCCAAGAGTCTTTAAGAATGTTCCGTGGGCCCTACTTGCGTTGGCGAGATCCAGAGGTATTGCAGTAGCGCCGTATTTGGACGACATCCTGATCCAGGCTCCCGTCCTGCCGGCTGGCAGTAGATCATTCAAGAACTCTTCTACTTCTTCAATCTCATGGATGGAAGATAAACTTAGGAAAGAGTTCTCTGGTTCCCAGTACCAGAGTGGAGTTCCTGGGCATGATAATAGATTCCATATCTATGAAGATATTCCTTACAGACCAGAGACATTGCAAAATTACTTCCAATTGTCTTGCCCTACAGACATCCTTAAGGCCATCTGTGGCCCTGTGTATGGAGGTGATTGGGCTCATGGTGTCCAGCATAGATATGCCATTCACCAGGTTGCATCTCAGACCTCTTCAGTTGTGCATGCTTAGGCAATGGAACAGAGATCACTCTGATCTATCCCAACAGATTTCTCTGGACAACCAGTTGAGATATCACTCTCTTGGTGGCTCTGTCCAGATTGTATGTCCAAGGGGACAACCTTCTTGAGACCATCCTGGGAGATTTGGACTACGGATGCAAGTCTATCAGGATGGGGAGCTTTTTGGGGTTCCAGGAAGGCACAGGCCCTGTTGTCTCTAGAGGAATCTCTCCTCCCGATCAACATTTTGGAACTTCGAGTGATCTTCAATGCTCTGAGGAATTGGTCTCTTCTGGGTTTGTCCCAGTTTATCAGATTCCAATCAGACAACATTACCTCGGTGGCTTACATCAACCATCAGGGAGGAACGAGAAGCTCCATAGCCATGAGGGAAGTATCTTGGATCCTGGAATGGGCAGAGGCCCAAAACCGCTCACTGTCAGCGATCCACATTCAGGGTGTGGACAACTGGAAAGCGGACTTTCTCAGCAGACAGTTGCTTCATCCGGGGGAATGGTCTCTCCATCCCATGGTGTTTGCGGAGATTTGCAACAGATGTGGCACACCGGAGATAGATCTCATGACGTCCAGACTCAATTCCAAGCTACCAAGATACGGGTCGCGGTCCAGGGATCCAAAGGAAGAACTGATAGATGCCTTAGCAGTGGCCTGGGGATTCAACCTAGTTTACATATTTCCACCGTTACCACTCCTACCTCCGATAGTGGCCCGCAACAAGCAGGAGCAAGCTTTGACTATTTAAATTGCTCCATCGTGACTGCAAAGTATGTGGTTTGCGGACCTGGGGGTGTCATCTCCTCCATGGAGGTTACCTTGTCGCCGAGATCTGCTGGAACAGGGTCCCTTTGTTCATCAAAATCTAAATTCTCTTTTGCTGACTGCGTGGAGATTGTACACTTAGTCCTAGCCAAGAGAGTTTATTCTGAGAGAGTGATTAAGACTCTCATTCAAGCCAGTAAGCCGGTCACCTATCGCATCTATCATAGGGTGTTGAGAACCTATTTAGTCTGGTATGAAGAACGTGGATTCCCCTGGCATAAGGTCAATTTATCCAGGATTCTTTCCTTTCTCCAAGAGGGTTTGAAGGGACTTGCCGCTAGTACAATAAAAGGATACATTTTTGCTCTGTGTCACTTCACAAGATGCTCGCTGAACTTCGTGATATTCATTCTTTTGTTCAGGCCCTGTCCAGAATCAGGCCTGTGTTTATACATTCCACTCCTCCTTGGAGTTTACATTTGTTTTTTAAGTTTTTGCAGAGGGCTCCTTTTGAGCTCATGCACTCGGTTGACATTAAATTATTGTCTTGGAAGATTCTTTTTCTACTGGCTATTGCTTCGGCACGCAGAGTTTCGGAAATGCGGGACTTGCAATGTGAGCATCCTTACCTAGTTTTTCACGCAGACAAGGCTGTTCTTCGCACTGGTTTTCTCCCTAAGGTTGTGTCTGATCGCAACATCAATCAGGAGATCGTGGTTCCTTCTTTGTGTCCTAATCCTTCCTTCTTCTTTGAAGGAATGATTACTTCATAATCTTGATGTTGTTAGGACTTTGAAGTTTTATCTTCAGGCCATAAAGGATTTTAGGCAGACTTCAGCATTGTTTGTTGTCTATTCTTGGAAGCGTAGATGGCAGAAGGTTTCTTGCCCTTCCCTATCTTTTGGTTGAGGAGCATTATACGTTTCGCATATATGAGACTGTGGGACATAAGCCTCCTCAGAGGATTACGGCTCATTCTACTAGAGCTGTGGCTTCTTCTTGGGCCTTCAAGAATGAGGTCTCTATGGAGCAGATTTGTAGGGCGGCTACCTGGTCTTCCTTACATAATTTTTCAAAGTTTTATAAATTTGATGTTTTTGCTTCGGCTGAAGCAGCTTTTGGGAGAAAGGTTTTGCAGGCTATGGTGCCCACAGAATAGGGTACGCCTCTCTTTACCATCCCATTTTCATTCAGTGTCCTCTAGAGCTTGGTTATATGTTTCCCACAAGTAAGAAATGAAGCCATGGACTCTCCTCATATTAAGATGGAAAACATAAATTATGCTTACCTGATAATTCCATTTCCATCTGTATGAGGAGAGTCCACGGCCCACGCCTGTTTTCTCTGTTGGGTGGACCTACATTTTTATACCCTGATATTTATCCTATTGTTCCTTGTTCCATCAGCGGAATGACTGGGATGAGGGACGTGGGGGATTTAAGCCTTTGGCTGGGGTGTCTTTGCCTCCTCCTGGTGGCGAGGTTCTGTATTTCCCACAAGTAAGGAATGAAGCTGTGGACTCTACTCATACAGATGGAAACGAAATTATCAGGTAAGCATAATTTATGTATCGTAGAGGGGTCATTGTGTAAGATAGCTCTGGTGAAAATTTAGTGGCACAATGGTAGATTTTGTTTTTATCCCCAAGTGAAATTGTTTGAATGTGCCTATTTTTGCAATTTGAGGGATATTTGGGGCACAATATTTTTAAAATTCCACATTAAAAAGTCTCCATAATTTGTGATATTGTAGAGGGGTCATTGTGTGAGATAGCTGTGGTGAAAATTTAGTGGCACAATGGTGAATTTTGTTTTTAATTCTTAGAGAAATGCTGGAAAATGACAATTTTTTTAAAATTTGAGTGACATTTATAAAAAAAATGCTTGTTGTATTCATTAAAACATTTCTTATTAGCATATATGTATGGTACAGCCTTTATTAGTCTTAGGAAAGTGCTAACAAATAAGTGTCTGATAGCTTGACTACTGTTTTATAACTGTCTGATATCTCCAAAACAGTGTCTGATAGCTTGACTTGGATTTTACAACTGTCTGATAGCTTGACTCCAATAAAAAAAAAAAGTAAAATCGAATTTGAAAATTAAAGTGATTTTGAAATATTTTGTACAATATCATGTACTTTCCAATCCATGTAATTTTTGTAATGCTTTAATGTTCGTTTAAGATTAGTGCACTGACCCATTTGGCCAGATGTGTTAACTTACTTTTCCATTTCTCGTTTAATTTATTTATATTTTAGTGTAACATTTTATGTATATTGTTTATCTGTAAGTTGGGACATAGGCGGATTGACCTTGACGTGATCTTGGGCTTATAACATTTGTTCTTATGTGTTAATTTAAAATAAAAAATTATGAAAATATATCTGTTTATCTATCTATTTATTCATCTTTAACATTTGATTTAATTATTTTTTATATTTTTTCGTTTAGATTTTTTTTTTAAAAATGTCAGACTGTATAGTGAAAAACTGCCCAAGTACAACTAGGAAGGGAAGATCAAATCCAAGTGTTTCATTACATGTTTTTCCACGAAGTAAAAATCGGATAAGACAGTGGTTGAAACAGACAGGCCAGTTTGAAGATAATTTAGATGAAATGATCCTTCATGTAATGGAGACCAATACTTATCAGAAATATCGAATGTGCTCCTTACATTTCACCGAAGAAGATTATTATAGTCATGGAGTGAGAAACTATTTGAAAAGTAATTCTTTTCCAACAAAATTTGAAATTATAGACCCTTCAAAATTTCCATTAAAAATTTTGTTCAATATTCCAAAAGCTTTACACGAAAAAGTTGTTGACAAAAAAATTATTATTTCATTAAAAAATGGTCAACTAGTTCATGAAGTTACTGAACAAGATGTTTTCTACATAAAAAAATTTGAATTTGAACAAAAAAGTAAATGTTTTAGTTCGTATTGTGACAAAGTCATTTATGCTGATGCTAGTACAAATACTGAAAACATTGTTCAAATGGACCAAAGTACCAGTTTTGATCCATATTATGGTACTTTAAGCACCCAAATTCAAACTGGGAAGAAACTTGGCCTAAAAAATGCTTCTACATCAACTTCAAAATTAATAAAAACTAATGAAAAGTATACATGGACTATGGGAAATGTCTCAATAGATGATCCTTATAATTTAAAAAATATAATAGAAACTACAGAGACACAGATACAAACGGATGACATCCCAACATCTCCTATACATTCTGTATCATCTTCTTTCAATCTTATAAGCTCAACTACAGACAAGATTGAAGACTCGTTTTTATTTGAAAAAACAAGAGGTTCAAATTTTATTGACACAAATTATTCTCCTGGAACATCGGAAAAATCTGAAGAAGAATTATTATTTAATACACAACCCTCATTTGATGATATAGTAAATGAAAAAAAATTTATCGTCTTTGATAGTTGTTTACAAGATTTATTAAAACTAATACCTTGCACAAATTATCCAAAATGTAATTCTCCAATAACAGAAATAAATAAAAGAGAAGTTGGTACACATCTAGTTGTTTCAGGAGAATGTGTATCAGGACACAGTGGTATAATATGGCAATCTCAACCACTAATTGGAAAAATGCCAATTGGAAACATCTTGAGTTGTTCCTCTATTCTCTTTAGTGGGAATAATTTTGATAAAATACAAGAATTTTGCAAATTTATTGGTTTACAATTTTTATCCAAACAAACTTTTTATAAATTTCAAAAAACATTTTTATTCCCAACTATTGATTTACATTGGTTAAAAGATAAAATGGAAACTATTGCTAATTTTAAAGAAAAACCAATTACATTATCCGGGGATGGTCAGTGCGATAGCCCCGGATATTCTTCAAAATTCTGTACTTATACTATGTTAGAAGAAACTACAAAAAAAGTTGTTGACTTTAAAATAATACAGGTATCCGAAAGTACGTCATCAGTAGCGATGGAGGCCAAAGCTTTTCGGCGTAGTTTAAATAGTCTAATAAATGATGGTCTCCTTGTGGTGGTTTTAGCTACCGACAGGCATGTATCCATAAAAAAAATTATGAGAGAAGAGTATTCAGCCATTAATCATCAGTATGATATATGGCACTATAGCAAAAGTCTTCGTAAGAAGATTTTTGCTGTTAGTAGGAAAAAGTCATGTGATGACATTACTCCTTGGATACCTTCTGTTGTAAACCATTTTTGGACTGCAACAATGTTATCTAAAGGCAATGAAGAAAAATTAGATGAGTTGTGGAAATCAGTTGTTCACCACACTTTAAATATACATACATGGAATGGAAATAAACACATTAACTGTTGTTTACATGTCCAAATGGATGAACAAGAAGAACGAAAAAGAAAATGGTTAAAACCAGGAAGTAAATCACATAATGAATTGTCAAATATAGTTTGTAGTACACAAATTAGTAAAGATTTGAAACACCTTACAAGATTTTGCCATACAGGACAGCTGGAAGTTTTTCATAGCCTAGTTTTAAAGTATAGACCTAAACGTATCCACTTTAAGATGGATGCTATGGAAGCACGTACGAAACTTGCCATTCTTGAACATAATAATAATGTAGATAGGGTTCAAGAAATTATAAAATTTCCAAAGTCTACATCAGGATGTTTTGGTGAGCTTCGTTTTAAAACTTTTTTTCCAAAAAGTAAAAAAGAATGGCAAGTCAGGCCCATTTACCAACCAATGAATAAAGATTATATTTTCAAAATGATGGTAGATGTTATGAACATGGTGGCTGGAGAATTGCAACATTCATGGGAATCCAGAAACATCTCTCTCCCTGCAAATATTGCATCCACTCCAAAGCCTGATAAAAAAATTTTGATTGAAAAAATGTGCTCTAGATTTCCAAAAATGGAATACTAATATATTTCTAAAACATTTCCTAATTTAAATTTTTTATATAAACATTTCCTCAATTTAGAAACAAATATAGTGGATATATTTTTTGTTTTCTTTCTTGCTCTAAACGACGAAATTTAAAAAAAAAAAAAATTAACATTTTTTTTTATTATTATTATTTTATGAATGAAAAAAACATTTGTTTAGAAAAAGTATATACACTTATTAAAGAAAACTTTTTTTCGGTAATATTTAGATAAACCATTTAACATAGTTATGTTTACTGTAAATTATATTTTTGTTAAAAAATTTAATAAATTAAATATTACTTTATGAATATTTTAAAAAAATGAAAATAAAGCTATATTTATAGCTTTTTGAATAAATAAAATAATTTAAATATCTTATTTGATTTGTTTCAATTGTGTTTAGCATATCTATTTTTTTTAAAAAAATGATGTTTATATAAATTAATTTACACATTGATTAGTCGTTATAAAAAAAACACAAACTTTTTTTTCAAATTTTTTATTTATATTGACAAAACTTTAAGGTTTATACATTAATATATAACTAATTTGTGAATTTAAAGACATTAACCTTCTTTAAAATCAGTTTTGAATTATTCAAGAGTGAGAGAAAGAGTGAGAGAGAAAAAGAAAGAGTGTGAGAGAGTAAGAGAGAGAGTGTGAGAGAGTGAGAGAGAGAAAGAAAGAGTGTGAGAGAGAGAGAAAGAGAGTGTGAGACAAAGAGTGTGAGAGAAAGAAAGAGTGAAAGAAAGAAAGAGAGAGAGAGTGAGAGAAAGTGAGAAAAAGAGTGAGAAAAGGAGAGAGAGAAAGAAAGAGTGAGAGAAATAGTGAGAGAAAGAGTGAGAGAGAGAGAAACATAGAAAGAGAGAGAAAGAGAGTGAGAGAGAGTGAGAGAGAGTGAAAGAAAGAGTGAGAGAGAGAGAAACAGAAAGAGAAAGAATGAGAAAAGGAGAGAGAGTGAAAGAAAGAGTGAGAGAAGAAGAGTGAGAGAGAGTGAGAAAAGGAGAGAGAAAGAGTGAGAGAAAGAGGGATAGAGAGTAAGAGAAAGAGGGAGAGAGAGAGAGAGAGAGAGAGAGTGAGAAAAGGAGAGAAAGAAAGAAAAAGTGAGAGAAAGAGTGAGAAAAAGAGAGAGTGAGAGAGAAAGAGTGAGAAAAGGAGAGAGAGAAAGAAAGAGAGAAAGAAAGAGTGAGAAAAGGAGAGAGAAAGAAAGAGTGAGAGAAAGAAAGAGTAAAGGAGAGTGAGAGGGAAAGAGTGAGAGAAAGAGAGAGAGAGTGAGAAAAGGAGAGAGAGAAAGAAAGAGAGAAAGAAAGAGTGAGAGAGAGTGAGAAAAGGAGAGAGAAAGAAAGAGTGAGAGAGAAAGATTGAGAAAAGGAGAGAGAGAGAGAGAAAGAGAGTGAGAGACAGAGTGAGAAAAGGAGAGTGAGAGGGAAAGAGTGAGAGAAAGTGACAGAAAGAGGGATAGAGAGAGGAGAGAGAGAAAGAGTGAGAGAGAGTGAGAAAAGGAGAGAGAGAAAGAAAAAGTGACAGAAAGAGTGAGAGAGAAAGAGTGAGAGAGAGTGAAAGAGAAAGAATGAGAAAAGGAGAGAGAGAGAGAGAGAAAGAAAGAGTGAGAGACAGAGTGAGAAAAGGAGAGTGAGAGGGAAAGAGTGAGAGAAAGAGAGAGAAAGAGGGATAGAGAGAAAGAGTGAGAGAGAGTGAGAAAAGGAGAGAGAGAAAGAAAAAGTGACAGAGTGAGAGAGAAAGAGTGAGAGAGAGTGAAAGAGAAAGAATGAGAAAAGGAGAGAGAGAAAAAAGAAAGAGTGAGAAAAGGAGAGTGAGAGAGAAAGAGAGAGAAAGAGGGATAGAGAGTGAGAAAAGGAGAGTGAGAAAGGAGAGAGAAAGAGAGTGAGAGAGAGTGAGAGAGAGAGAAAGAAAGAGTGAGAGAGAGTGAGAAAAGGAGAGTGAGAGGGAAAGAGTGAGAGGGAAAGAGTGAGAGGGAAAGAGTGAGAGGGAAAGAGTGAGAGGGAAAGAGTGAGAGGGAGAGAGAGAGAGAGAGAGAGAGAGAGAGAGAGAGAGAGAGAGAGAGAGAGAGAGAGAGAGAAAAGGAGAGAGAAAGAAAGAGTGAGAGAGAAAGAAAGAGTGAGAGAAAGAGTGAGAGAAAGGGTGAGAGAGAGAGAAACAGAAAGAGAAAGAATGAGAAAAGGAGAGAGAGTGAAAGAAAGAGTGAGAGAAAAAGAGTGAGAGAAGAAGAGTGAGAGAGAGAAAAGGAGAGAGAAAGAGTGAGAGAAAGAGGGATAGAGAGTAAGAGAAAGAGGGAGAGAGAGAGAGAGAGAGAGAGAGAGAAAGAGTGAGAGAGAGTGAGAAAAGGAGAGAAAGAAAGAAAAAGTGAGAGAGAGTGAGAAAAAGAAAGAGTGAGAGAGAAAGAGTGAGAAAAGGAGAGAGAGAAAGAGAGAGAGAGAGAGTGAGAAAAGGAGAGAGAAAGAAAGAGTGAGAGTGAGAGAATGAAAGATTGAGAGAAAGAAAGAGTAAAGGAGAGTGAGAGGGAAAGAGTGAGAGAAAGAGAGAGAGAGAGAAAGAGGGACAGAGTGAGAAAAGGAGAGAGAGAAAGAAAGAGTGAGAGTGAGAGAAATAGTGAGAGAAAGAGTGAGAGAGAGAGAAACAGAAAGAGAAAGAATGAGAAAAGGAGAGAGAGTGAAAGAAAGAGTGAGAGAAAAAGAGTGAGAGAAGAAGAGTGAGAGAGAGTGAGAAAAGGAGAGAGAGAGAGTGAGAGAAAGAGGGATAGAGAGTAAGAGAAAGAGGGAGAGAGAGAGAGAGAGAGAGAGAGAGAGAGAGAGAGAAAAAGAGTGAGAGAGAGTGAGAAAAGGAGAGAGAGAAAGAAAAGTGAGAGAGAGTGAGAAAAAGAAAGAGTGAGAGAGAAAGAGTGAGAAAAGGAGAGAGAGAAAGAAAGAGAGAGAGAGAAGGAAAGAGTGAGAGAAAGAAAGAGTAAAGGAGAGTGAGAGGGAAAGAGTGAGAGAAAGAGGGACAGAGTGAGAAAAGGAGAGAGAGAAAGAAAGAGAGAAAGAAAGAGTGAGAGAGAGTGAGAAAAGGAGAGAAAGAAAGAGTGAGAGAGAAA